>NC_039270.1:21528834-21559264 GCF_003368295.1 Carassius auratus | reverse complement strand
TGCAAAACGGTTGCTAGGGTACTCTGGTTGGTTGCTAAGGAGTGGCCTTTCAGCTGCCAATGATGATACTTCAGAGTCTGCTTGCAATATAAACCAACCCCCATGCTTCTATGTCTTTCAGATGTTAAATATCTAATCTTTGGATTTTGGTTGCTAGGTAGCTCTTAATGGTTGCTAGGGCGTGGCTAGGTTGTCTTGAAGGAGATACATGATTGGCCGTTTGCTGCCCGAGTCAAACGAGCCCACCCTCATGTTTCTATGACACTTCTATCCAAAGTTATTCATTTATCTTTTTTCAATGGAAGTCTATGGGCTTGTTGCTATGGCGCTCTATATGGTTGCTAGGGCGTGGCTGATAGATTCACAGTGATCCTGAAGAGAATGATTGGTTGCCTGATTCAAATGAGCCCACCCCTTGTCTCTATGACTATGTGATCCATAGTTATGTTCATGTAAAAATCCCTATGTAATTCCCACAGTAGAAAAAACACATTGTTTCATGGGCGATCCCTCACCATTGACTTTAGTTATGGGGCAATTTGGGGGCTCTAGCCCCCCAGGGGGTACAACTTATTACCCCAATGCAGGTATGTTCTTGCCAAAGCCTCATAGCCTCTCCAAATGTGGTGATTCACATGTTTCTGCGAAATTCTCTCTCGGAGCTACGATCCGTCAAAGTTGGACGTAATGCGTTGTCTATGCGATTTTTCCGGCCGAATATTTCGCCCGGTGTACGAACATCGTACGCCCGATCGCTTATAAAAAGTCATAGCACACCATTCCCGATTAGGCCGCACGATTTGACGGCCTGTTTCGTTGGTCTGTGACGAAAACTGCGGGACTAGTTACGCGCCGAAATTTGTACGGGAATCTATAAGAAGAAAAAGAATAATTAATAAGTATGTGAGATAGTAATAGTGTTGCCTTGCCTCCGGCAAGCACCACTAATAATAAGTATGTGAGATAATAATAGTGATGCTTTGCCTCCGGCAAGCACCACTAACTAGAAGGTACATTTCCTGAAGAAAATGTGAGTGGTGCTTGCAGTGGCAAAACTCGGCGCCCTGTTGCTAGGTTGTTGCAATGAGGTTGCTTTGGTGGTTGCTAAGGTAGCCTGGGTGGTTGCTAAGGCGGTTGCTAGGGTCCCCATGATGGTTGCTAAGGTACCCAGGGTGGTTGCTAGGGCCGTTGCTAGGGTACTCAGGGTGGTTGCTAGGGTAATCAGGGTGGTTGCTAGGGTGTTGCTATGTGGTTGCTAGGTACCCGGGGGTGGTTGCTAGGGCGGTTGCTAGGGTCCCCATGATGGTTGCTAGGGCCGTTGCTAGGGTACCCAGCGTGGTTGCTAGGGTAATCGGGGTGGTTGCTAGGGTGTTGCTATGTGGTTGCTAGGGTACCCGGGGTGGTTGCTAAGGCGGTTGCTAGGGTCCCTATGATGGTTGCTAGGGCCGTTGCTAAGGTACCCAGGGTGGTTGCTAGGGTTATCAGGGTGGTTGCTAGGGTGTTGCTATGCGGTTGCTAGGGTACCCGGGGTGGTTGCTAGGGCGGTTGCTAGGGTCCCCATGGTGGTTACTAGGGCCGTTGCTAAGGTACCCAGGGTGGTTGCTAGGGTAATTGGGGCGGTTGCTAGGGTGTTGCTATGCGGTTGCTAGGGTACCCGGGGTGGTTGCTAGGGCGGTTGCTAGGGTCCCCATGGTGGTTACTAGGGCCGTTGCTAAGGTACCCAGGGTGGTTGCTAGGGTAATTGGGGCGGTTGCTAGGGTGTTGCTATGTGGTTGCTAGGGTACCCGGGGTGGTTGCTAGGGCGGTTGCTATGGTAACCTGGGTGGTTGCTAGGCAGTTGCTATGGTACTTGGGGTGGTTGCTAAGGTGTTGCTAGGCGGTTGCTAGGGTGTTTTGGCTGGTTGCTAGGCAGTTGCTATGGTCTCCTGGGTGGTTGCTATGATGTTACTAGGTGGTTGGTAGTTGTCACAGATGGTCACTATGTAGTTATTATAGAGTTCTTAGCCCATTTGAGCACTTAGCTAATCACTATTAGCATGTAGCTAATCACTGCTAGCATGACTAGCATGTTGGAAGTCCAGTGTAATAGCATGAGCCAAAAAATCCAACCGCCATGTCTGTACGATGTTCTGATGCAGAGATATAGGTCGTACAAAACGGTTGCTAGGGTACTCCATTTGGTTGCTATGGAGTGGCTTGGCAGCTGCCAATGGTGATACTCCAAAGGCTGCTCGTCAATATAAACCAACCCCCATGCCTCTACGATGTTCTGATGCAGAGATATAGATCTTGCAAAACGGTTGCTAGGGTACTGTGTTTGGTTGCTAGGGAGTGGCCTGGCAGCTGCCAATGATGATACTCCAATGGTTGCTTGCTAATATAAACCAACCCCCATGCTTCTATGTCTTTCAGATGTTAAGATATCTCTCTATACTTTGGGTTGCTAGGTAGCTCTTAATGGTTGCTAGGGCGTGGCTAGGTTGTCATGATGGAGATACATGATTGGCCGTTTGCTGCCCGAGTCAAACGAGCCCACCCTCATGTTTCTATGACACTTCTATCCAAAGTTATTCATTTGATCTTTTTCAATGGAAGTCTATGGGGCTTGTTGCTATGGCGCTCTATATGGTTGCTAGGGCGTGGCTTGATAGATTCACAGTGATCCTGAGAGACTGATTGGTTGCCTTATTCAAATGAGCCCACCCCCTTGTCTCTATGACATTGTGATGCAGAGTTATGTTCAATACAAAATCCCTATGTAATGTCCCATAGCAGGAAAAGTCCTCCCTATACTTTGTATTAGGGCCATTTTTGGGGGGCTCTCACGCCCCAGGGGTAAAACTTATACCCCACTGCGGGGTATGTTCTCGCACAGCCTGATAGCCTCTCCAAATGTGGAGATTCACGTGTTTCTGCGAAATTCTCTCTCGGAGCTACGATCCGTCAAAGTTGGCCGCAATGCATTGTCTATGCGATTTTTCGCCCGTTTTTTCGCCCGGTGTACGAACATCGTACGCCCGATCGCTTATAAAAGTCATAGCACACCATTCCCGATTAGGCCGCACGATTTGACGCCTGTTTCGTTGTTCTGTGATGAAAACTGCGGGACTAGTTACGCGCCGAAATTTGTACGGATCTAGTATAATAATAATAATAACTAGAAGGTACATTTCCTGAAGAAAATGTGAGTGGTGCTTGCAGTGGCAAAACTCTGCGCCCTGTTGCTAGGGTGTTGCAATGAGGTTGCTATGGTGGTTACTAGGGTACCCGGGTGGTTGCTAGGGTCCACATGATGGTTGCTAAGGTACTAAGGGTGGTTGCTAGGGTCCCCGTAATGGTTGCTAGGGCCGTTGCTAAGGTACACAGTGTGGTTGCTAGGGTAATCGGGTAGGTTGCTAGGGTGTTGCTATGTGGTTGCTAGGGTACCCGGGGTGGTTGCTAGGGTCCCTATGATGGTTGCTAGGGCCGTTGCTAGGGTACCCAGGGTGGTTGCTAGGGTAATCGGGGCGGTTGCTAGGGTGTTGCTATGTGGTTGCTAGGGTACCCGGGGTGGTTGCTAGGGTCCCCATGATGGTTGCTAGGGCCGTTGCTAGGTTACCCAGGGTGGTTGCTAGGGTAATCGGGGCGGTTGCTAGGGTGTTGCTATGTGGTTGCTAGGGTACCCGGGGTGGTTGCTAGGGGGGTTGCTAGGGTCCCCATGATGGTTGCTAGGGCCGTTGCTAAGGTACCCAGGGTGGTTGCTAGGGTAATTGGGGCGGTTGCTAGGGTGTTGCTATGTGGTTGCTAGGGTAACCGGGGTGGTTGCTAGGGCGGTTGCTATGGTAACCTGGGTGGTTGCTAGGCAGTTTCTATGGTACTTGGGTGGTTGCTAAGGTGTTGCTAGGCGGTTGCTAGGGTGTTTCGGCTGGTTGCTAGGCAGTTGCTATGGTCTTCTGGGTGGTTGCTATGATGTTACTAGGTGGTTGGTAGTTGTCACAGATGGTCACTATGTAGTTATTATAGAGTTCTTAGCCCATTTGAGCACTTAGCTAATCACTATTAGCATGTAGCTAATCACTGCTAGCATGACTAGCATGTTGGAAGTCCAGTGTGCTAGCATGAGCCAAAAAATCCAACCGCCATGTCTGTACGATGTTCTGATGCAGAGATATAGGTCGTGCAAAACGGTTGCTAGGGTACTTCATTTGGTTGCTATGGAGTGGCTTGGGAGCTGCCAATGGTGATACTCCAAAGGCTGCTCGCCAATATAAACCAACCCCCATGCATCTACGATGTTCTGATGCAGAGATATAGATCTTGCAAAACGGTTGCTAGGGTACTGTGTTTGGTTGCTAGGGAGTGGCCTGGCAACTGCCAATGATGATATTCCGAAGTCTGCTTGCTAGTATGAATGATAAAAACCAACCCCCATGCCTTTATGATATTCAGATTTGAAGATATCTCTATATGCTTTTGGTCGCTAGGAGGTCCAAATGGTTGCTAGGGCGTGGCTATGAAGTGTTGAAGGTGATTCGTGATTGGCCATTTGCTGCCCCGAGTCAAACGAGCCAACCCTCATGTTTCTATGACACTTCTATCCAAAGTTATTCATTTTATATTTTTCAATGGAACTCTATGGAACTTGTTGCTATGGTGCTCTATATGGTTGCTAGGGCGTGGCTTGATAGCTTCATAATGATCATGAGAGTCTGATTGGTTGCTTGATTCAAATGAGCCCACCCCCTTGTCTCTATGACACTGTGATGCGGAGTTATGTTCAATACAATATCCCTATGTAATTTCCCATTGTAGGAAAAACACAGTGTTTCATGGGCGATCCCGCACCATTGTATGTCTATGGGGCAACTTTGGGGGTCTCTAGCGCCCCAGGGGTACAACTTGTACCCCTCTGCGAGGTATGTTCTCGCACAGCCTTATAGCCTCTCCAAATGTGGTGATTCACGTGTTTCTGCGAAATTCTCTCTCAGAGCTATGCTCCGTCAAATTTTTTTTTAATGCATTTCCTATGGGACGTTTTTCGGCCGATTTTTCGCCCGCTGTACGAACATCGTACGCCCGATCGCTTATAAAAGTCATAGCACACCTCTCCTCAATAGGGCGCACGATTTGACACCTGTTTCGTTGGTCTGTGACAAAAACTGCGGGACGAGTTACGCGCCGAAGTTTTGTACGGAAGAAGTAAGAAGAAGAAGAAGAATAATAAGTATGTGAGATAATAATAGTGATGCCTTGCCTCCGGCAAGCACCACTAATAACTAGAAGGTACATTTCCTGAAGAAAATGTGAGTGGTGCTTGCAGTGGCAAAACTCGGCGCCCTGTTGCTAGGTTGTTGCAGTGAGGTTGCTACGGTGGTTGCTAAGGTACCCTGGGTGGTTGCTAGGGCGGTTGCTAGGGTCCCCATGATGGTTGCTAAGGTACCCAGGGTGGTTGCTAGGGTAATCTGAATGGTTGCTAGGGTCTTGCTATGTGGTTGCTAGGGTACCCGGGGTGGTTGCTAGGGCCGTTGGTAGGGTACTCAGGGTGGTTGCTAGGGTAATCGGGGTGGTTGCTAGGGTGTTTCTATGTGGTTGCTAGGGTACCCGGGGTGGTTGCTAGGGCAGTTGCTAGGGTCCCCATGATGGTTGCTAGGGCCGTTGCTAAGGTACACAGGGTGGTTGCTAGGGTAATTGGGGCGGTTGCTAGGGTGTTGCTATGTGGTTGCTAGGGTACCCGGGGTGGTTGCTAGGGCGGTTGCTAGGGTCCCTATGATGGTTGCTAGGGCCGTTGCTAGGGTACCCAGGGTGGTTGCTAGGGTAATCGGGGCGGTTGCTAGGGTGTTGCTATGCGGTTGCTAGGGTACCCGGGGTGGTTGCTAGGCAGTTGCTATGGTAACCAGGGTGGTTGTTATGATGTTACTTGGTGGTGGGTAGTTGTCACAGATGGTCACTATGTAGTTATTATAGAGTTCTTAGCCCATTTGAGCACTTAGCTAATCACTATTAGCATGTAGCTAATCACTGCTAGCATGACTAGCATGTTGAAAGTCCAGTGTGCTAGCATGAGTCAAAAAATCCAACCGCCATGTCTATGCGATGTTCTGATGCAGAGATATAGGTCGTGCAAAACGGTTGCTAGGGTACTCCGTTTGGTTGCTATGGAGTGGCTTGGCAGCTGCCAATGGTGATACTCCAAAGGCTGCTCGCCAATATAAACCAACCCCCATGCCTCTACGATGTTCTGATGCAGAGATATAGATCTTGCAAAACGGTTGCTAGGGTACTGTGTTTGGTTGCTAGGGAGTGGCCTGGCAGCTGCCAATGATGATACTCCAATGGTTGCTTGCTAATATAAACCAACCCCCATGCCTCTATGTCTTTCAGATGTTAAGATATCTCTCTATACTTTGGGTTGCTAGGTAGCTCTTAATGGTTGCTAGGGCGTGGCTAGGTTGTCTTGAAGGAGATACATGATTGGCCGTTTGCTGCCCAAGTCATACGAGCCCACCCTCATGTTTCTATCACACTTCTATCCAAAGTTATTCATTTTATCTTTTTCAATGGAAGTCTATGGGGCTTGTTGCTATGGTGCTCTATATGGTTGCTAGGGCGTGGCTTGATAGATTCCCAGTGATCCTGAGAGACTGATTGGTTGCCTGATTCAAATGAGCCCACCCCCTTGTCTCTATGACACTGTGATGCAGAGTTATGTTCAATACAAAATCCCTATGTAATGTCCCATAGCAGGAAAAGTCCTCCCTATACTTTGTATTAGGGCCATTTTTGGGGGGCTCTCGCGCCCCAGGGGTACAACTTATACCCCAATGCGGGGTATGTTCTGGCACAGGCTGATAGCCTCTCCAGATGTGGTGATTCACGTGTTTCTGCGAAATTCTCTCTCGGAGCTACGATCCGTCAAAGTTGGCCCCAATGCATTGTCTATGGGATTTTTCGCCCGTTTTTTCGCCCGGTGTACGAACATCGTACGCCCGATCGCTTATAAAAGTCATAGCACACCATTCCCGATTAGGCCGCACGATTTGACGCCTGTTTCGTTGGTCTGTGACAAAAACTGCGGGACTAGTTACGCGCCGAAATTTGTACGGATCTAGAAGAAGAAGAAGAATAATAAGTATGTGAGATAATAATAGTAGTGCCTTGCCTCCGGCAAGCACCACTAATAAGTATGTGAGATAGTAATAGTGATGCCTTGCCTCCGGCAAGCACCACTAATTAAGTTTAAATAGAATATCAGTAAGTTGGCTTTCTCAAGCCAACTTAATAATAAGTTTAAATAGAATATCAGTAAGTTGGCTCTCTCAAGCCAACTTAATAAGAAGTTTAAATACAATATCAGTAAGTTGGCTCTCTCAAGCCAACTTAATAATAATAACTAGAATTAAAAGTTAGTGAACTAACTTTGATGTTGGCTTGGCCATCTTGGCCATGGAGCAAAAGAGCCAAAGTACTTGTGTGCCCAACATTGAGTTGCCCCGCTGCAAAATTAATACACATAATAATGCCATAAAAAATACACCTGCGACAGTCTTTTTCCATGCTCCCTTGTTGTTTTCTTTTTTTAATAAAAAGCCTGGGCTATGATAACAGCTATGACAGGGTTGTCTAGCTGGATGTGAAATAAGTCATGCCTATTTTTCTCGTGTATGTATTTCACAGTCCTGCCACCGTTGCGTTGTGGGCAACGACACACAAGATTACTGAAACAATGCATTTTAAATCAAGGAGATCATAAGGGGTCCAAGCACAATGGTTTGTATAGATGATGCAGTTACACACTGTTTAAAATTGTTTAATTTGTACTGTATGTTCATTCTATTTATTTATTTGTGCTATTTACATAATGTTTACTTTTTTTAAGTTTGTTTTTGTTAATGTAAAATAGCACTGCATAGTCTTCACTGTAAGATAAAATACACAATCAAACCAAAATGTATTCAGACACCTTCAACATTTCTCACATAATCACAGTTTATTTGCTGTAGTTTAGAAACTGGTAATAATATATGACAATAACTCAGAACAAATTCATCTTGATAATTTCGGATAACTTTGATAAAAAGATATGTAATGGAATCAACCAAAACTTCAGACTGTCAGTATGACAATATTTACACAACTATCAATACTTTGTTGAACAGTTACCAAGCAAGAAATGCTTAATTTGGTTCAGTCTGTGGTGTGAAAAGGTTGCATTAACAATTAAAGAAAGAAACACTTAAGCAAAACATGGGCAGGTCCTTAATTATTATTTTTTTAAATCAATTTCACTGGTAGCCTACTGTATGAAGAATTAGTGGGTATAATATTTCACAGATCACTATTTTGCCATACTCACTTACATAAATGAACTAGTGGCCTGCACCCACTAGTAAAACAATTCTATCTTATTTTTGGATTGACTTTGGATAAATTCTTGTACTACAAGGTAATTCAGTCAAGAGCAGTGAGTGATTTACTTTCATTTTCATACATTAATAACTCTGACAGCAGAGCTAGTAAATTAGGCGCGGTCCCTTTAAGAGACAAACGCATCCATTATGATGATACACATCCGATTTTTTTTTTTGCAAATCTTTACTTCCACTTAAGACATAACCACATACTTATTCGAACACACTTTCCAACACGGGTATTTCGACATATTTTGTATGTATTTGTTGTCGGTACAAAAGCAAGAAGACTTTGAGACGCGTCTCTGCTTGCTCCCTGAACAACACCGCGCTGCTGAATTGAGCTCTTTTGCTTTTCGCTCTTTTTTCTGTTTATTTAAACTGCGATTTGAATTTGTTCGTTCAGGTCCAGGATGAAGTGAACGTCCTGAACGACAGCTCTGTTCAGTGTTGCTGTCCCTGTCCGCGATACGCGCGGCTCTCTCTCGTGCACACGCGCCATCAGCTGCTCAGTTCAGTTTCCCGCAGCGCGGGGCTGAAGCCAACTTGATGTGTTGAATGCTCGGAGCACGTTATAAAACGTATTCTTAAAATACACATTTCTGTTTTAATAAATGGTCATATTAAATCATAGCATAACACATAAGTAGGTACAAAAATAATCAGTGATGCATGCGACCCTTTTGGTCTCAGTGTAGCTCCCTGCTTTACCATGTTATGCAACGCTGAGCAATTGCTGCGACGTTAAGCCTGACAGAGAAATCTCACAAGCACATATAAACACTCATTTTCATATGTGTAATATATTCTTCTAATTGTTTTGTGCCGTTTCGCTGCAGTGTTTTAATGTGAAAGGCTGTAAATGTGTACTTCAAGTGTTCAGAGAAATATCCCAGATAGCACACGTACGTCGCGGAGACGTCTGTGCGATGTCGTCTTTTGCATCTGGCAGATGTATATTTTAGGGCGTTTGCTCATCTGGCATACGTCGCCGAGACGTCCCTGCCAGCTGTTAAGACGACGCCTAGTCTATGTATTCCAGACGTAAATAAATTAGAACGTCTAGGATCCGCTCTTTAAACGATGTTAATCAGATGTTCATACGTCTGCAAGATGTCTGATTGATGTAGGATAGACATCATTTTATCAAAACTTCCCCCTCCCATTATTTTAATAAAATACCTTTGCGATGTTTTAAATAATCCTCCCTCATGCACGTTACAATTACCAAACATAATAATTAATAAATAAACCACACGATCAACTAAAGAACATACATTTGTTGATTTTATTTATATATAAAAAAAAAACAGGCAAAAAAAAAAACATTTGATTTATACAAAACAAGATAACAGTTTATGCCAACAACAATACACTATTTGTAACATATATACAGGCATTCCAAAAAAAAAAAAAAAACATAAATTAAATCCTCCCTGGGGCCAAGCGTAGGAAATCTTTAATAAATTTTTCCGCGTCTGCTTCGGTTGGAGACAGAAGGACGGGGTTCCTCATAGCTGAAGCTGTATGTTAAAAGAAACAATTACAAAAATGTAAAAAGATCGAGCAACCTGCTTTCACTTATATTGCAATGAACGTCAGATATTTTTTTTCTTTATCTGGTTCTTCTGAATAAATTGGACAAAGTTATCTAAATAGCATAAAGAACAAATAATATTAGCTGCTGGTTCGACGCCAACAGCCAAACAAGAAGAAGAAGCACGTGAACTATGCACGTGAGTTAGGGTGCATGCGTCAAAGCTCTTCCCGCGTTATTCAACTTAACCATGTGCCCTGCTGTGCAGAATACACGTCTAGATTAGTTGCAAGGGAGGATTTGCTTAAGGTACGTGTATATTTTAAAACTAATTGTTGTGTCAGCGATCAGTTTTATAATAGCTTCCAAATTAAGCTGTCTATGATGACTATCACCTGTTTGTTAATTAGCGAGTAACGTTAACGTTATACCATAAGTTGTTTCGCGTGCGTTTTGGTTGGGCAAATGGATTTCTAAAGGGGTTAACTGATGTTTTAAGTCTAATTTAAGTTTTTCACAAGTAATTTTTTCTAAATATTTTTGATAATGGCTGATGCCACGTCAGGTTATGTTTAACCAATTTGAAACCTGTTATACATTATTTTAGTTGTACTGACTAATGTTGTAATGACAGCTCCGCCATTAATTCTATTGCTTGTATTTGTACAACATTATTGAACTTGCCTACTAGGAGCGCTCCGATGTGTGATTTTCGGATGCCTCTCTTGTCTCCCCTCCCGCACCAGTTCAACTGTCGGGCGACGTCAGTGGAGAACACCTTGGAGCAAATCCTCCATACAGTTTTCTTCATGCTCGGCCCGCCACTGATGGATAATCTGTTCACCTTCAACAGGTACATTTTAAAGTAATATTTTAGCATTAAATTGACCTGTATTCTATACACATCCAATTAAAAGATTGGAACAATTAAGATTTTGTAATTTTTTTTTGTTTTGTTTTGTTGAAAGAAGCCTCTCATGTTCACCAAAGATGCATTTATTTTATTGAAAATGCAGTATAATTTAATATTATGAAACTATTTATAGGAACTATATTTAACTATTTTAAAATATAACTTACTTTTGCGATGCAAAGCTGAATTTTCTCAGCAGGATATGATCAAATCTATATGCTGATTTGCTGCTCAAGAAACATTTATTATTATTATCAAAGGTGAAAATGGTTGTACTGCTTCAAGTTTTTGTGTAAACCATGGTGCACTGCTAGAACAGTGTTATATATTTTGCTGACTTGTGTACTTACATTATCCGATTCCCAAATGTTTCGAAGAATGTTTAAATCCAGAGAAATAAGCAATTTTAACTAGTGACACAAACCGTGTCCATATGTTTTAATAGGCCGGTGATGACCACACAGAGTAGGATTATAATAGAACTTTCAAATACATCTAGTATGATACGCCAACATAACATCTGATTTTAACCACTGCAAATCAGCGTTATTTCTAATTTTCAAAGATTCCTCTAAAAAATAATTAATTATGGTTTCCATAAAATATAATGAGTAGCAAAAACTGGTTTTGATGATAATTGACACTGATAAGATGAACCATTATTAATAACTGCCATTAATAATTGCTATTAGCTGATCAGCATATTCTAATGATTTTCGAAGGGTCATGTGACACTGGAGGCTGGATTAATGAGTATATAAAAATATTTTAAAATAGCTTATTATTGGAATGTTTCAGAGTATTACTGTTTCTGTTATATTTTTCATAAATTTTATACATTAGCAAGTAAATGCAGTGCGCATTAGAGACTTCTTTCAGCAACATTTCAACTTAATCATTCCATGCTTTTGACTGGTAGTGTGTAAACATGCACACACATGTTAGCACACAAACAGTTTGTTTACATTTTGTTAGTAGTTGTAGGTTTGACGGTTTCAGTGATTCTTACCATTCTCTGCATAAACCCTCTGTCTACCAATCTTTGTTCCAGCCTATCTAGGTCTGCAGTAGATGCTAGAGGAAAGACACCACCCTCTTCCTCTTCAGCCATCTGCATTTGGGGTACAACACGCCTGTTCCCCACTAGAGACTGGACCAGTGAAGTCAGATGGTTGATCTTCATGTCCATTTTCTCTAGTGTTTCCAGAATTGTCCTTTCTACAGCTGCAATACATAAGATAATTTAACTTGGTATGTAGCTTTGATGAATGAAATGATGCATTTTGCAACTTATTTAACAACTTAATAAATAACGTACGTGTACATTGATTTGTTACAGTACTCAAGACTGGATTTTCCTGTCTCCCACCAGAAGTACCTGTAAGTATAAATTTACAGTAAGGTTTTAAATGTTAGATGTAGTGTTACATGCATCTGCCTTGATGTTATCAAAAGAATGTCACATTATTTAGGGTAAAATGTTTACCATTTTCAAAAAAAATTTATCCTGACCCTTATATGCATTTCAGTGTTTTCTGGTTTGCTAAAGAGCCTCACTGGAGCTCAAAATGGAGTTGGTAAGTAAAAACTTAAAGTAAGCTAATGTTGATGGTTTTAACATCAATAATAATAAAAAAAAAATGGGTAACTGGGTAATGGGTAAAACACAATAGCCCTAGGACGGCGGGCTAGCGATTTTGCGAGCTCTGGGAATGTTTTCTGTTGTCCATATCTTAGTTTGATTTGTTCTTGTGCACAGTTACATTAAACCTTAAAGTTAAGATAATCTTTGTCTTGTGTAGCCAGGCCTTCAGGCTGACAACAGAAGGTCTGAACCCCTTTGATTGGCCAAGGACTACCAGGTAAAGCAACCAATGACGATTCATTGTGTGTAGCATCATCTTTAGGGGCATGCAGATGAAAAGTTGATGCCACTCCAGTAACTGACTTAGTTTAGTTTATCATGGTACGCACTTATTGTCAAAGTTATAAATAGGGCTGGGTATAGAGTTTGATACTTTTTAGGCACCAACCGAAATGCCACGATACCATCGAGTATCGATAAAACGTCTTGTCATTCGATACCAAACTTCGATACCTAAGGGGTTAATCTTGTCAACATCAGTGAGCCAATAAGCCTGCAGCACTAGGTGTGTTCGACAAGAAGTGGCAACGCGCAGATCGATTGGTGTTGACATCCGCGAGAGCAATTCAAAAACCTAAAAAGCAGTCTGCTCTAACTCTCTTGGTCCTGCAAGGAGCTGCGTCAAATCGAACACACCTACTTGTTTACACCGTTTACACTCAGAGAGATGTGGCTCACATGTAAGGCTGTAGCGTGAAAGTGTCCCAACCCCCTTATATAACCTAAAAATTAATTGGAATTTAATACTTTGGGTTTCGTTAAATTAAACCTACAATATAGTAATGTACAACTAACTGGACTCCCTGTGTAATTTATGGCACTAGCTGAAATGTTTTATCCATTAAATAATTTTGGTTATAGTTCATTTAAGAGAGACCAAATTTGTTCAGTCAACCACTGTTTACTAAAGAAAGCAATTTTGATTATTTTTTTCTCCTGCTATACTAAAATCATACCTACCATGACTTCAAAACCAATGGTATGTACCAAATAATTATTTATTTATTTTTTTGGTGTAACTTCATTTAAATTATTTTTGGAATGTAATTAAAATAAACAATAATGCTGTCATGTCCTATTATACCCTAAATTTTTATATAACATTAAATCCATAACAATATTTAATATGATTTGAAATGGTGTGCAGTTTGATTTAGTTCAATTCTACTAAAACGTGCAGATTATTGTACTTTCAGAACAAACTGCTTCCTGTGAATGTTGCAGTCCATCATGTCTGTATTCCTGGACATTGTTCAAGTTATCAGACATTGTGTTTTTCCCCTTCTTAACTTACTCAGTGTTCTTCCTTGGTGGGCCCCTGAGGGTCTCAGGACAGAAAAGGTGTGCTCTATGGATTAAACAGATCATGCATCTTATATTATCTGGTTTTAAATGCTGTAAATTAAGTTTTTCTCATTTTCATCTCCTTATGCTAATTAATGCTCTTGTACCTTGTGTGTCAGGTGGATGAGCACTCCAGCCGTCACCATGATGGTCTGCCTGAGAGACGCCCACTGGAGCTGAGAAAGATGGACTTGGTGAGATTTGCTTGTTACTCAGACAAGTAAATGCACATTAAAATTCTAGCTAATTGAATTTCAGAAAATAATAAAAACAAAGAAAAATATGAATTCAAATCTATTTTTAAAGTAAAATCATGGCATCAATGCCATCCAGAAGAAAATAAGTCAGTAAATGGTAACATGTACACAATCAGTCAAAGCTTTTTGAACAGTAAGATTTTTAATGTTTTAAAGAATTATCTTATGTTCACCAAGCTTGCATTTATTTGATCCAAAATACAGTAAAAGCACTATTACTGTGAAACACATTTTTGCTATTTAAAAAAAAAACTGCTTTATACAATAGTAGGGGTAGAGATCTTTAGTCACCTTACTATCCGTTCCGATTCTGGGAGTCACGATCCGATTCCAGAACGACTCTTGATCTACTTTTCCCACCTTATTAATTAGTTTACCAACTTGAGAATCTTAAAATCCTTTAAATATATAAAATATTTAAATATTCTTACATAAGTAATTTTACAAATTGAAAAAAATAACTAAAACAGTTGTATGTAAAGAATTGTAACCTAATATAACATAACTAACTAGCATTCATTATAGTATATTTATCTGTCTAAATCATCTTGTCTCACTTACAGATTTGACTGGTAAATGATGAAGAATGATAGCCTTTTGTATTGAATTGCATTGCATATCAGGGATGACAGATTGATAAAAAGACATGCTATTTGTGACTAGATGTAACTTTTGATACTTTCCAGTTAAAGTGTCTCTCTGATTGATTTAGCCCTATCAGTACGGCTCCCATGAAAAAAAAGAAATAGTGAAGACCTCTGACAGTCTTACAAACATTTAGTAAGAATGTAGTAGAATTAGTAGAATGTCATGTTACATTTTATGTTATGTAACATTTTCACTGTTTACAATGGCAGGGCCTGCCATCTTGTCTTTTTGGCTTGTTGTTTCTGATTGCACTTTAACCTCAAGAGGGAAATCCCGATCAAATCCCAGAAGGTAAAATCAAAACAAAATGAAGTTATAACTTGTTTTGAACAATTTCTTTGTCATTTGAATATTGATTTTAAGTGTTGGGGGGTGGGGTTGATTTTTTTTTTTTTTTTATAGGCCATATCACCCAGCCCTACTAGGTTATTAAAAAGCTGACTTTTCACAGTGTATGCTCCTAAACCAGGGGTGGCGAATGTTGGTCCTGGAGAGCCGCAGCCCTGCAGAGTTTTGCTTCAACCCTAATTAAGCACACCTGAACAAGCTAATGAAGGTCTGAAGGGTTACTAGAAATTTACAGGAAGGTTAGTTTTAATTAGGATTGGAGCAGAACTCTGCTGCGGCTCTCCAGGACCATAGTTAGCCACACCTGTCCTAAACCCTTCTTACCCAGCTATTCATGGTAGATATCCATTTTATCATGTGTTCATTTGTGTCATTTCAGATTACAACACCTTTATAGCGATTAAATGTAACTTACTCGGTGTTCTTCCTTGGTAGTCACCTGAGGGTCTCAGGACAGTAAAGGTGTGCTCTACGGATTAAACACAAAATATTATTCCGTTTTAGATTGTGTGAAGGGCTGTGAATGCTGCGGTCACAAGACTTTGAGCTTGCAAAGTTTCCTTGGATGCTGCAACAATTGTGATATGATGTCATGCTCTGCAGTGTTGTTTTAAAAACTAAAAAAAAAACTTAAATTCAACACACAACGCATAATAATACATTTAAAATGTAAAAACACACAATCTACTCCACTTTCCTGCAGCGCTGCAGTTTTACATACATGTTCTTTTAATTCAGCTATTATGCTGTGATGTATCAAACTGCTATTGGTCATACAGTTTCACGTGATGTGAATTCGCAGGTCAAGAGTTCAGCAAGCTTGAACTTTAAAATGCAGCGAAATGCGAACCTTTTCACAAAAGCTTGCGCTTCCGGTTTGATGCATTCGCATCCATATTAATGGAAGTCAATGGAAAGAATATTAATCTTTATTCTATTTAATGTTCTTTTACCTTGTGTGTCAGGTGGATGAGCACTCCAGCTGTCACCATGATGGTCTGCCTGAGAGATGCCCACTGGAGCTGAGAAAGATGGAGTGGGTGAGATTTGCTTGTTACATTTTGCAAATTAACAAACTAAGGCCTGCAACACACTCAGCAGCCAGAATTCCGTTTTATAAATTTTTGGGGTCTAAAATCATGAGCCATGTGAAATCATGCAGATCAGTATAAGAAAATTTGAGGGGAGTGGGGTTGGTGGTCATGATGTTCGAAATCCAGGGTTTTTCCTGGGTCAAAAATGGTCTTCGGTTGTGGCTGACGGTCATCCACACAGTAAAAAGAACTCTATCCACGTGATTTGCAAAATACTACAATACATTTTAAATAAATGCAGTGAAACAGTATGTGAATTTTGCTTATTCTATTAATTAATGAAATATAAAAATAATCACTGTCAAGTAGGGCTGGAACAGAATATTCGATTATTTGAATATTCGTTTGGTGGGTTGGCATTCGATTTTCAATTTTGAGACTCGAATATTCTTTTTCATTCAACCTTGAATATGAATTGAGTGAATGTCATGATCAACGTGAGGCGTGCCGCTTCTAGCTCCAGGGTTCGTACAAGGTGCTTAAAGTGCTTGAAGTACTTGAATTTCACTTTTTGAAATTTAAGTCCTGGAAAACCCTTGAAAACAACCATATTTTTGAGAGGGTACTTGAAAAATACTTGGATTTTTAAAGGGCAGTATATAAGAAATAAGTGTTGAATTAACGGGGAAGTCGTGGCCTAGTGGTTAAAGAGGCTGACTCCTAACCCTAAGGTTGTGGGTTCGAGACTCGGGCCGGCAACACCACGACTGAGGTGCCCTTGAGCAAGGCACCGAACCCCCAACTGCTCCCCGGGCGCCGCAGCATAAATGATACCCACTGCTCCGGGTGTGTGTTCACAGTGTGTGTGTGTACTCTGGATGGGTTAAATGCAGAGCACGAATTCTGAGTATGGGTCACCATACTTGGCTGTATGTCACTTTCACTTCACTTCATTCTTTTTTTCAGTTGGTGCAATTCAACATGCTTTTTTGTTTCAATGACATTTGTCATTCATTTTTTTCCATATGTGTGTGTGTGTGTGTGTGTGTGTATTTATTTATTTTTATGTGCAGCCTCAGTACATTGTATCGTTAGACACTTGATCGATGTATCTATCCATATCGATGGGTCCTTAATAACTTTGCAGTTATTTTGCAACTATTATTCACAAAAAAAGATCAAGCACAGATTTATGTGCAATTAACTTACTCTGGGCTCTTCCTAGGTGGTCCTCTGAGGGTCTCAGGACAGCAAAGTTGTGCTCTAAGGATTGAACACAAAATGTTGTTCAGTTTTTAAGATTTATTTAAATGCTGTGAATATGTTTCAGATTTCCTTTATCCATGATTATGGTCTTTTACCTTGTGTGTTAGGTTGATCAACACACCAGCCTTCTCCGTCATGGTCTGCCTGAGACATACGCAGTGGAGCTGAGAAAGGTGGAGTAGGTAAGTTGAATCAAGCAGTTTAAGTCGGTTTACAATGGTTCATAATCTTAAAGGGACAGTTGCTTACAAATAAAAAATGTTTATTGTATAAAGTGATTATGACTCTTCAGAAGATTGGAATTAAACCACTCATATTGTATCCGTTATTTCTACAATCTCTGTATGGACTATGGAAATGTAGGAACAGAAATCCCTGTGTTCATTGAAGACATTTTTATTTGTGTTTTGAAAATAAAGTTTGTGGGTTTAGAATGACATGAGTATTCACAGAGGTTTCTATGAATGAACTAACCCGTTAATTGCATCAAATGCTGATCTTCCTTTATCTTTACAGCTAGCCAAATACAACTAATTATTTACCTTGAAAGCTGGGGAGACTCTCACACCAGGTCTGCTGTTGGTCTTCCATGTCCCTTTGTTGCTGATTGACAAATGCTGTTGACAATTGGGGGGGGGGGGGGGGGGGATTTCACTTTTGGTGTTCTGGCTGTTATGCACCTTTAATCTTACTTATTTCATACTGGGTCATTCTGTGTCAGATCAGCCAGATTTCAGAAACTTCCCTGAATCAAATTTGATATTTTTGATAAATCTTAATTTTGACCCCCCTCTAAAAAATCATGGATTACACAGTAGATATAAATCCATGATATTCATTTTTTATTTATTTCAACAGGGAACCAAAAAATATATATATATATTTTACTTTCAACCTCTGGTTGAGTCAACATGGAATGTGTACTTTTATTTATAGTATTCATTTTTTTATTATTATTTTTCATTACCTTTTTTGTTGCGTTTTGGAATTGCTGGAGGTTTTGGTGCAGGTGGAACACTTGCTTTGTTTGCAGCTTTTCTTTTTTTAATGGGTGGTTGATCTGCTGCCTCTTCATCTGACGAGTAGATATGATCGGTACTTGTTTTCTTTCTAGGAAAACAAAGATAAAATAACAACTGCACACATTCATTGCCTCTTTGTGTTATGTAGCTCATAGAAATGTGCTCAATAAATGTTGTGCTTTATTTCTCCTTAAAGGGTTAGTTCGCCCAGAAAATAGAATTCTATCATTAATTACTCACCCTCATGTCGTTCCAAACCCCTAAGAACTTCGTTTCATCTTCAGAACACAAGTTAAGATATTTTAGATGAAATCCAAGAGCACTATAGTGGTTCAGCTTTAATTATGAAGTGACGATAATACTTTCAACAATTAATTTTTTTCTGTGTCAGTCTCTGACATGCATTCACGAGAGGTGCTGATGCAGGAGACAGCATTTTGACAGAGACCCGAATGCGCTATTTTAACAATGACTTTAATACCTTTCTGTGGTGGTAGTGGCATTGATGTCTATGGGGTATTTCATCAGTAATATCTTCATTTGTGTTCCAAAGATGAACGAAGGTCTTGTTGGTTTGGAATGACTGTACCAGTCACACTGAAGCTCCTATTCAATAACTTATACCATGGTCTGTCTGGATATTCTGATTGGCTGGCAGGTATGTATTAAAACAGTTTATACTATGGGGCCGTTGAATGCTTGAATCTGATTGGCTGACAAATGTTCTGAGGTGTGCAATTATTTTCTGGGAAATGCACGGCGAACGTAGTTCCAGGCAGCTGAAAAATAGTGAAAAATAAAAATAATAGAAAAATACTGCATATCTGAGGTGTAACGCATCACAACCTCGGGTGTGCATTATTTTTCTAATAATTCAACTGCCTGTCGTCAATTATTCCTTAATGCACAGGTAGTTCCAAGTCAGTTTATATCACCGTTCTGTATTAATGCGCTGATTTCATTGACTTTCAGGAGCATAGAAACTTGTTTTTAATGCTGTCTTGTGATTTTTATTAATAAAATAGCTTAGATACTGGATTAGGGTAAGGGATAAGATAGCTGTGCATTAAACGATTCTAATGCACAACGTGGAGGCAAAAAAACACTCGACGTTAAGTGCATTAAAATCGTTTGCCTATCCCTTACTTAAATTTTAAAGATAGATGACATATGAAGGCAAATGATGCTATTTTCATTTGACAAACCATTTCTTTTGTCTTTTTGTGAGGACTTACTTGGCAATCCTTTTTCCTGTAATTTCAGGTTCTGAGTTTATGTCAGAAGTGTAGCTGGCCTTCTTCCAGTTGTTGGCTACATTCTGAAAAGATGCTGGAAAAAGAAATGCAGGTATGGCCTTTATTAAAGCTATGTGAGATCATGTTTTACAGTGTGGATAAATGATGTGCAAACATTCTGAAAAATGAAATACAGGTCTACTCTGGGCAAGATCATGTTTAATTTACAGCATCATTTACTCTTACCTGACTCATGCAGGATTCTTGCTCTGTGTCGGGTCCACCCTTTCTCTGGCTGTGGTGCCTCCATTGTCCTAACACTCTTCAGCAACCTGTCAAGGTCTTTATATGGTGGCCACCAGGAGTAGCCATCTGCATACCAGGACTTGGCAGCTGGTCCAGTCGTCCCTTCTCCCTCAAACTCCACGATTAGGTACATTTTTTTTTTCTTTCTTTTTTTTTTTTTTTGCAAGTCTGAAACCCATATTGTTTATTAACTGATTAATTTTCAACAATGTAATTGAAATGCATGAACTATGAAACAAAAAGTGCTGATAAAGAATTACTCCGTATGTAAAAGAGGAATTGAAACGAATTGATTGTGATAGGGGACAAGAAAAATTTTGCTCTCTATTTCCTCAAACTTGCAGAAATCAACTGTTGTTGAGAGGTCATCCACTAAATGAATGCCAAGTGTAGAGGATGGCAGTGGATAGTCAAACAAGGATTGCTGGTGGTTGAAGGTATTGTAAGCAACATAAATTTCATCCCTGAATGAAATGATGTTTTGCAGCTTAGCAACTTTGCCGGCAATGCAAACGTGACTGTTTGCCTGATCCAATTTCAGAGTGTGTTGGCTTGTTCTCAACTCTTTATATTGTGTCACCTCATGGAAGGATGCAGGTAGAGGACCAGTCGCATGTGGTTTTTTTGAGCAGATGTGGCCTGGTTTTGTGAGTTTTTTTGCAGCATCTTTGCATTTCTGAGAGTCTTTTTACTATTTGACTGAGTGGACATGTTGGTTTCCTCCGAAGTCTTTTGAGTTTGTTTAGGTGATTCTCATACTTGAAAGCACTGAAGTTGTCAAGGACACCATGCTTTTTCGCATCATCTGCAAGATGTACAAGACAGTGTGCATTGTAGGACAAGAATTGTGGACCATACAGTTGACCAAAGTGAGAGACAACGAGCCCCAGTAAGTCATTGGCATAATCACAGTATTCTTCAATCAAACTGTTGTTGCACAGGATGAAGATTCCCTCAAAAAGTAGCAAGAAATTTCTGTATACCTGTGTGTTAAGAAGATCTTTCATCATGACAGGTCCGATATACAGTAAAAACTGCCTAAACTCTGTTGTCTTCCACCTATCAATTTCTCTCAGTGCCCTTGGTTTCATTGCAAACTCCATGGGCACATTTCTCCGAGCATTTAACAGTCTTTCTGACAATGTGTTTATTTGAAATCCTGACAGCCTACAAGTCAGAGGACCCATCTTCAGCCACAAGAGAAGAAGCCGTCTCACGATGGTGCATGTAGTCGAGGGGGAAACCAGAGACCATGTTTAGGGATGTTTCTTCAAGAGGTGATGGACCGTGATGATGATCAGCATCTGTCTTGTTTCTGAAACTCTCATTAGTTCTTAAAGGCATGTCAATTCTTGGAAATGTCATTCTATTTTCTAGGTACAAACCATCCTGTGTGCATTTTCCACATCCGTGATAGCCTGTGTGACCTTTAACATTTTTCAGGAATGCACGGGCAGGTGCATCACAGACCATCGAAGAGAGTAGTAAAGTTAACATCACTCCTTCAAATTCAAATCCTTTAGCTAATTAATTTACTTCAGAGATGAATTCTTGAAGGTACTCTGCTAGGGATGTAGGTTTACTTGTGCCACAAAATAAACCTATTGTCACTGGTTCCTCTTGTTTGATGTTTTGCAGTGTCTCTAGGATGGGCCAGAACTGTGATGCTGAGCTCTTATAAAGTGGCAAACCATCAATGCTGACCTGAAGCTCCAGCGTGTGAATGTTGCGCAGAATGTCAACATTCTGATGTAGCACCTCTGCAATTGAATTCAGCACTCCGAAATGGTAATACTGGCCCCCAGCCTTGTCTTGTATTTCAGGGTTCAAACGCACAGTTCCTAGCAATGTCCTCGAGTCTTTTGGCAGATTTAAACTGTGTAGCCGTAGAATGTTGAGCAATGAATTCAATGCCACATGTTTGAGTTTGTGTTCAGTAGCAAGGATGCCAAATCATCATTTAATGAATTTGGATCTGATTCTGATTCTGTGTCTGATTCACTGTCATCAGGAACACTTCTGACATCTCATCAACATGAGAGAGACAGTCCATTAATGTATCTTCATCATCATTTTGACCTTGAACGGTTTTACTGTGCATCCAACCCAATTCTTTCCCCCAAGTTGTTGCCTGTATTGTCTGCAGTTGCTGATCCACCTTGTCCTTTGCTTTCCGTCTCAGTGTCCAATAGGATGGTTTATTTGAAGCCATAGTATAAAGACCTTAATACAAACAAACCTATTTTTTTGTTGTTTGTTTACTGGCCTACCAAGTCATATGCATTAACATAATGTACATACCTTTAGTTGGTTGACGGATGGTAATGGATAACTTTCTGTAGTCAAATTAAACAAAGGACATAGTTAAATGCTGAAATTTAAAATGACTACATAAATATACTATTACATATCTAAATTTTAATCAGAGATTGACAGTCTTCTGTAATTGAGGTTTAAACATAGATTAAATTCTCTTTTCATCACAGTGTTCTTTTAAAAACATCAGTTGCACCTAAGAGATCTGTTCACATATAATTATACATTTACACAGACAAAAGTTCGGTACTGGTTAGATTTTCATGTGTTTGAAAGAAATGGTATTACGTAAGACTGTTTATTTTATGAAAATACATTTTCACTGTAAATATATTCAATGTAAATCTTTTCACAATTGTGTGCATCAAATCAGCGTATTAAAATGATTTCCAAAGTATCATGTGATCACAGAAAAAAGGTAATATTGTGAAATATTTTTGGAAATTAAAAATATAGGTGTCTTATTTTAATATACTTTGATATATATATATATATATATATATATATATATATATATATATATATATAATATAATTGTTCTGAGATGCAAAGCTGGTTTTTCAGCATCATTACTTCAGTCTTCAGTGTCACATGATCCTTCAGAAATCCTTCTAATATGATGATTTATTATAAGTGTTGGAAATAGTTGTGCAGCTTAGTATATGTGTTTTATGTATTTACTTATTTTCTTTTGAAACCAGTGAACATTTTTCAGGATTCTTTGATAAAAGTTAAAAACAACAGCACTTATTTAAAATAGAAATCTTATGCAACAATAACAATAATGCCGTGCTTGGTGTCTATCTAATCTTCAGGTGAGAGTTGAATGGCGCTTAGTGTCTCGCGAGATTTAAATTGGGTTTCCTCTGTTTCAAGCAAGGCATTCGATTGGCTGGTAGGTGCTGATGTCGCGCTGCAAGAACAACATGGCACGGGTTCAAAGCCTTATTCAACTGAGAAAATTGATCAGCGTCATGGTACAAGCGAAGTCTGAATGGTTTGGTAAGGTGAACTTGAAACGAAATCCCGCAACCGTGAGTTTGTTAAACTGTTGTCACTGAACAGGACTTTTTGTGATCTCGTGTATGTTAACTGGACATCATATACGTTTAGTGCTTGTGTAACTTGATCCGGGCCTCTGTTCATGGTTGACTTGCCTTACATTTGTCAGAGCTGGTGGGTCTAAATCAATCCGAGATAGCCCATTACGACGTCCAATACTAAAGCTAACTTGTAGGAATGAATGAAAACTAGTGAGCAATTTCGAAAAGTCGCTGAGTGTAAATCTTACTTGTTATTGCGGTGTAAAATACAAGTGCATTTGATTGTCCACTTAGTTTTTGCACCATCACAAATGGGTGTCCCTGAAAAGTATACTATTTGAGGGTACAGAGCGATGGATTTTAGATTCAGTGCAAGTGCAATGTAAAGCAACATTTTACATTTCTACGTTATATTCCTCAGTACCAATAGGCCATAGCCAATCAGTATTGAACAGGGCAGCGCTTCAGATTTTCCCGCCCGACCGATGATTGGATTCGCTCAGAATGGCGTTGAAGTGAATTTGATGACGTAACGTACATCAGCTGTTTTCGCGAGGGGAAAAAAGCGCCCTTAACATTTCAGTATTTAGTTTAAGTTAGGTTGTTTGTATTTAAGTGTATGTGTTTACATGTATAATGATTCTTATCTCGAATATAATCAAACGTAAAGATATCGAAAGGCTGATTAATCCAAATAAATGTTACTTACCAACCACTTGACGAACTGACGACAAACTACAAACAAACTTAAAGACGACTAATTAACTTTTAAAACAACAGTAGTAGAAAGACATGTAATGAATGAACAGGAACTTAATATATACAACTGGTTCTATTTACAGATTATTAATGTGGGGAAAATAATCAAAAAATGTTGAGGGTACAGTAGGCTGAGGAAATCACAACGGTCATCTGATACAAATTACAACGGCCATCGCATATATGTAGCCTACGGTCACGTGACATTCATTCATATATATTTTTTTAAATTTATTTTATTATTTTTCTGAGCTTAATACAAGAAACACAATGTGTTCATGTTTAGAGTTGTTATAAATATTGCTACAGTTAAATGGTTTAATATTGCTTAAATCAGATGTTTGTTTGTTTTTTTAGGGTGAGGGTTACCTCAAGGACATAATGTCAAAGGTTACTTGTTTGCTACCTCTGTTTATTTGTAAATTTAATGGGTGTTTTTTTTCACCATATGTTGAAGATATTTTAAAATTTGTTTATTTTATTAGTTATTATATTTATTAGGCATTTTAAATTTAATTTGACAGTCAGTACTAAAAGAGTATGAAAATATTGAAATGTGTACATTTATTGTTTTCTCTCTGTGTGTCACATTACACTTGCCCTGAATATTTCAGTGCCACACAATTTGCCACGGTGGCAATGGTAATTTTTATTAATTATTTTTTCTCTATATGAAATTGGATATTTGGCAGTAAAGCGCTCAAGTTAAGTTGGGTGAAATATAAATTTGTTTAAACAACATCTGTGTTAAGTCTTAAAAAATATATATATATATATATATATATATATATATATATATATATATGAAAATATTTAGTATTCTGACAGCTTCTCCGAGTTGGGTCTTTATAGCTTTTGCTTTTCTTTATATTTGCTCATTAAAACTCACCATATTCCATAGTACTAAACATTTTTTAGGTCATGGTAGCCACATGTAAAACCATGAATGCCTCTTCACTACACAGTAAGAAAAAAACAACTTTTCTCTACAAGTCTGGTAATCATGAAAAACGGTAACCTGAACACATTTAGTATAGAGATAAATGCAAAAATTACCATAGCTTCATAACAAACAATTGTTATTATATTCTATTATTTCTGTAACCATTAATACAGGCTTGAGTCCTGTCTTACTGTGGATGTTGGATGTAGTGATTTTTACAATGGCAACCCACAGACTCAATGTGGACACCTTGTTGTAAAACACTTTTTATTATTATTATTATTATTAACTGTGTATTATATTTATTCCTTTTGATATATGAGTGATGTGTCTGGCACACATTTTCTTTTTCTCTAGTTTCCCTGTTTCTTCTGCCTTGGCTGCACCAGCTGTGGAAACCAGACCTGGTGAGGACCCTCTCCTCCATCCTCAACTATTGAACCTCTTATATCACTCGGATGAGGTAATTAATTAAAGATTGTGTTGTTGATCAGTGAATAGTTTGTTTTAAGCTGCAAATAATTTTAATTTTTCTGATCAATTTGATAACCACTATATTTAACCGCTATATTCAGGGTGTCTGCAGGTCCTCAAAAAGTCTTAAAATGTCTTAAATAGTGTTTTCCTAATATAAGGCCTTAAAAAGTATTTAAATGTCTTAAATTCAGATAAGATGGGTCTTAAATATATTTGGTCACTTCAGTCTGATGGACCTAATGACTGTTTATAATCATTGGACAGACCGAAGATTTTTTTTTTCTTCCCCTGCGTCATCAGAGTGAATTGAAGAATACAAGTTTGCGCTGAGGCTCACTCTTTGTGAGAGACTTCAGATAGAACAAATAAAATGGCACACATAAACATGATATAGTAAAGTAATACCTTGACAAGTGAGCTATCTTGAACAATATTCTAACAACGAAAAAAAAAAAACATTGACTACCTTTACAAGCTGTTAAAATTCGGGTTAAGGTCACTATTTGGGTTTCTGAAACATTCGGGATAACCCGTTTACATGCGTGAGCAGAGAGAGTTACTCCTGTATACATGGAATGTGTAATCAGTCGCCAATATCCCGATGTAAACAGTGACGCACGGTTAGCGTCTGGACGTAAGACGCAATATGCGTCATTTCCGATTCTTCTTCCTGTATCCAAAGACTCAAAAGACCAAGATTCCTTGCGAATAGAACATGCGCAGAACACACATTTTGATGGGGATATGCCGAAACGCGTTTACAAGACCAAATATTCGGGTTAGAAAAGGGCTACCCCAGGTATAATATCCCGGTTTTTAAAAAACGGGATATGAGCATATCCGGGTTTTTGCCGGTGTTTACATGGCCGTGCGCGACCGGGTTATTGCTAATATCCCGGTTTTGAACGGGTTATTGGCTGCATGTAAACGTAGTCATTGAAAACACCTACAGAGTGTATGCATTACGTGTGTTCATTTAGAATGTGCACTGCATGATTCAGTCTATTAAAAGACATCGGGGGAAGAACATGTGTATATTAATACCTCTTAAATATAGTTAATCAATTTTGGTAAATTTCACATGGCAGAGTGCCTTTTTTTTCCTCAAAAAATTACCATATATAAATGTAATAATTTTTTTTTTACAACAGTTTCATAAACTATACGTTCTATTAAGAGACTTACGTTTTTGCACTATTTCACCAAAAAAATAATTCCAAACAAAGCCACAGTGCTGTTTTGCGTGTCTAAGCAACATGAAGGCTTTTTGTTCCTGAATGAATCAACTGTTTTAATTACTCACTTATTAACAGTTACCTGCTGTCACCTACTGGTGGTTTTTAATGTCAGATTTAAAGTATCTTTTTAATTCAATTAAATTCAAGTTTATTTGTGTAGCGCTTTTTACGATACAAATAATTACAAAGCAACTTTACAGAAAATTAAGTTTCTAAAATATTTAGTAGTAGCTTATAAGTGGTGACTGTCAGTTTATGTGCATATGACAGGATTTTTCAGAAAAATTAATCAAAGACGTTGTCAACCAGACAATGAACATTATTAACAGCAATTATTATATAATGCAGTCACACTTGTAGCAATATTTGTTAGTTCTGTTGTTGATTCAGGGTTAGCATCATCTGGGGTCCTCTTAGGGTCAGCATCATCTCTTCTCAGGTGTTCTGGATCCAGACTGGAGCTTGTGTAAATCCTAGTTACCACAGGATGAAGATCCCAGCCGAAACAGAGAAACAAATAGAGACATCATAAGCATAGCTGGTAATGTTCCAACACAGTAAAATTAATTAGTTTAACCCAAGCTAAAGAATAATAATATATTTTATATGATGTGATGCTCTTTTTGTGAACATTGTTACATAAAATGCTCTTACTGTTTCTTTTCTTCACCCAGTACTTTAGGACAGACCAGCCTGTGATCTCCTAAGACACCCAGATTCACCCCTGGTCACGATCTGTCCCACACCTGTGTCTCATCACAGTCCATCACCAGTGTCTGCACCCTGCATACTGCCAATATTATGGATTTCTGTTCTGGAGAGAGATGCCATTCACAACATAATCTCTACACAATATCAAACTCAAATAATTTAGTCTTGCCTAACAATTTCCCTGATTTGTTACTGTTCACAATGTAGCATGGTCTTGCCTACCTTTGTCCATTCAGTTATTAAAATGTTTTTAATATTTGTATTGAATATATCTCAAGGTTATTATTTAAAAGCAACTTCACTTGATCTTTCCCTAGAAGAGATAATAGGTGTGTTTGACTTGAAGCAGTGCTGTGCAGACCGATCGAAGTATGACATCACGGTACCATGAGAGCAATAAGACGGCTTAATATATAGGTCCTTCTCAAAAAATTAGCATATTGTGATAAAAGTTCATTATTTCCATAATGTAATGATAAAAATTAAACTTTCATATATTTTAGATTCATTGCACACCAACTGAAATATTTCAGGTCTTTTATTGTTTTAATACTGATGATTTTAGCATACAGCTCATGAAAACCCCAAATTCCTATCTCAAAAAATTAGCATATTTCATCCGGAATTTGGGGTTTTCATGAGCTGTATGCCAAAATCATCAGTATTAAAACAATAAAAGACCTGAAATATTTCAGTTGGTGTGCAATGAATCTAAAATATATGAAAGTTTAATTTTTATCATTACATTATGGAAAATAATGAACTTTATCACAATGTGCTAATTTTTTTAAAAAGGACCTGTACTTTTTAATTGCTCTCACCATACTTTGTCATAATTTAAGTGGTGCTGCGCAGAATGAGTGTCTTTGTAACCATTCTCAATAGATACTGAAACCATATTAATAGTGCTTTTAAGTAAAATATTAAATGTAATATGTAAGGTAAGCCATGGCTGGGTGTACATTCCACATTTTTAATGCTGTGGAGGTAAAGAACTACATGAACTAAAGCCATGAATCACCCCTTAATTATAATAATCAGGGTGATCAATTCTGTCAAATTCAACATTGCTCCAACAGCCCTGTCTGTAATTAAGCAGTGCTCCTGAAGACCACAAATAGCAGGTTCAGTAGTGTTTGAGAAGGCTTAAAGCTGAACTTTCCAGGAAGTTATATAGTTATGTAGACAGGTAAGTGTTGATGGGACTAATTATTGAGTAGTCTATTGCTCAGAATTATTCTGGAGTTCACTTATAGGCAGGATGTACAGTAATTGCATTAAATACTGTATAGACTATTGAACATTTGTCTAAAACAATAGTGAATTTAACAAACATCTCAAGTTTAACATTTACAAGTGTGTAAATAGTACAGTAATGTTATTACACTTGAAGTACAAAATAATCATACTGTAGTTTATTTGGAGTAACTTGCTCAACATATATATATATATATATATATATATATATATGTGTGTGTGTGTGTGTTAAGTACAATCACTAATCTTGAAATGTTGAACACTTAAATCCTACAAATAGTCAATGATCTTAACGCGCTGTACAAAATAACTTCCACACGCGTTTATCTTCATTAACAGGGACAGTTGGACAAACCGATTTAAAAGTGCATGATGGATTACGTTGTTAAAACATTTTTTTGTGCTTTTGTTCTTGTTTGTTTCCAGTAAAGTATGTCACCTTTTGTCTGATCATTTAGACATTAATGTTAACGAAAGCGCACAGTGTCATTCTGTGCACACAAGTAAAGAAAAAGTGTTTGTGTCTCCTTGAAAACATCAATGGAATATAATACATTTAATAAATGAATGTATGTCTACAAAATAATGTGATGTTTGCTTTTAAACATGCTATATACGTTCCTGTACAAATAACAAATCACAGAATATGGATTTTAAATGATCGTTATTTCTTCAAGTATTTCCCTTTAAATTAATCAAGTATAGCAGCTTCCAGTTCTCGACGGACATGCCGGCATATTTCGGGTGATAAAGATACGTCGTATAGATGTCATTTAGAGGTAGGGTAGACGTTTAATTTAACAGCTCAAACAGACGATCTACAGACGATCAAAATACGACTATAAAAAAGGAATCCGATGTTTATCAGATGATGCGCTCTTCAGCAGACGTCTCCGCGACGTACGTGTGCTATCTGGGTAGGCTACATCGCAAGCTCATCTGTGACGTTCAGCATGATGATTCAGTTAGAAACCAGCTAAGACCAGCGTGACAGTGGCCAAAACTACTTTAAAACCATATAATATATTATTCTAATTGTTTTGTGCCGTTTCGCTGCAGTGTTTTAATGCGAAAGGCTGTAAATTCTCTGTGGACTTCGAGTGTTCAGAGAAATACATCGCCAGCTCGCGGACATTTGGCTGCCGCGAATATATCATGTTATTACTTTAAACAGTTCAGAAACATCTGAATTTAGCTCTTGGTGTGTTCTAACGTGTGGATTGCGTGCAATCGCCGTTTTAAAAGGTCTTAAATTAGAATGAATTCGCTCCTTGTGAGCTCCGTGGAGACAGACTGAGCTGAGCAGCAGTGATTCTTCTCTCGTCTTTCTGACTGCTCTCTGCCCAGAAATAAATTATTAATGAGCCCTGACCCCTGTAATAATCAGATATGTTGGTTTAGCTTGTCAGTTTGAGGGAAATTGTATTATTTACTTGGTATTTTTAACCGGTTTAAAAGTGAAACGAAACCCGACTCCTCCCTTTAATCTCGGTTATTGCAACTAGGGGCGCAATTTTTCTCAGATAATGTAAGTCTATGGGTAATGTATTTTGACATTTAAAAATTAATAAAAAAAAAACTTTAAGTCTGATCAGTCTGAAAAGATATAGCACACACCACCGCTCTATCCCGCAGGTTTCTGCCGAGTTTGGGGCTTGTGGCTTTAAAGCCCTAGGAGGAGTAGCGTTCAGAATTTCTGTCAGAAAAATAATAATAAGAAAAAGAAGAAGAAGAAGTTTAAATA
>NC_039270.1:21343834-21523834 GCF_003368295.1 Carassius auratus | reverse complement strand
TCAGCTCGTCTTAGCTACTGCAATTTTCCTTACTGTATATTTACAATAAAACGAAATAGGATATCAAATACCACTGCCTCCTTTGGTTTTCATTTATGCATAATAACAGCTGCAGAAATGTACTTAGTTCAGGGATATGTGTATATGCAGCCATTACAATGAAACAAAATATTATATTAATTTGCCTTTTTTATTTTAATTTTAACATATAGATAAATTGAATACAGACCAAAGAAAACCTGTTAGTTTTACCCCGCAGCTGAATTATATTTTATGTTTAACCACTAAAGACACATCAGAGTCAGTGGCACATATCAGAAGGTCTATCCCAGGAGAGGCTGCTCTCTGTGGATACATGAGGACTGAGCTCCCGCTGATCGCGTGGAGCTCACCGTCTATGAGATCGGCGAAACACATTTTTAAATAGGCGCTGTCTTTATAAATAAACCATAGATTTGAGTTTTAAACAACTACATTCTCGCCTGAAATACTTTTCAAATTACATTTCATGATACAATAACAGTAATACTTTGAAAATGATCCGAATAAATGGTGTTTGAACTCAACCAATGCTGCGTGAACTCATCGCTCTGGCTACTGCAATTTTCCCCTCAGTATATTTACAATAAAACGAAATAGGATATAAAATACCACTGCCTCCTTTCGTTTTCATTTAAACATAAGAACAGCTGCAGAAATGTACTTAGTTCAGGGATATGTGTAACGTTATATACAGCCATTACAATGAAACGAAATATTATATAGACTTGCCTTTTTTATTTTCATTTTAACAGATAAATTGAATACAGACCAAAGAAAACCGGTTAGATTTACCCCGCAGCTGAATTATATTTTATGTTTAACCACTAAAGAGACATCAAAGCCAGCGTCACATATCAGAAGGTCTATCCAAGGTGAGGCTGCTTCTCGTCGGATAGATGATCACTGAGCATGTTTAGCACCAAAGTCCCGCCCCTGAGTTAGTTTCTGGTTCCTGCAGTGGAAACACACCAAGTACCAGGCCAAAGTCCCTAGTTCCTGGGTAAAGTTCCTGCGGTGGAAACGCGGCTATATATATATATATATATATATATATGTATGTGTATGTATATGTGTATATATATGTATGTGTGTGTATGTATATATATATATGTATGTATATGTGTATATATATATATGTATGTATATGTGTGTATATATATATGTATATGTATATATGTATATGTATGCCTTCAGATTAAGACAATGTTTAAGAGAAATAGGCCTTTTGTGTACAGGAAAAAAAAAGTTCAGCTCATGAAAAATGGGGGCAAAAACTTAAGTGTTGTGTTTATAATTTTGTTCTATATATATATGTATAGAAATGTTTGTATATGTATATAAAATAAATATATACATTTTACTAGGGCTGTGATGGTGGTAAAGTGGTAAAAATCTGCCACCATCACAGCCCTAGTCAAATTTATATATTTCTTGTATTATACAGCTTAAAGACCCTGGGGTCAATCTGACCGAAAAGAACAATGATGCTTTAAAGGGGGGGTGAAATGCTCGTTTTCACCCAATATCCTGTTAATCTTGAGTACCTATAGAGTAGTACTGCATCCTTCATAACTCCAAAAAGTCTTTATTTTTATTATATTTATAAGAGAAAGATAGTCTGTACCGATTTTTCCCGGAAAAACACGAGCACCTAGAGGCGTGACGTGTGGGCCGAGCTAAAGAATCATGAGCGCAAGTAGGCTTTTGCGTTGAGAGCATGTGGAAGCTGTGACACAGATCCAGAGGCTGAAATTTAACAAGAGCAGCATCAGCAAAGGCGTCTCTATGCGGTATGTACTGAAACTGTATATATTTGCTTAGCGGTTTTGGAAAATGACTAAGTTCCACTTTATGTCGTCTTTTTTTTTTTTTAAGCTGTACATGTGGAAAGTGCAGTTTGATGACAACATCGCATGTTGTTTACTTGATGTGCTTACACACCGATATCTAAGTTAACAACACAGAGATATTTGAAGCAGTTTTATTCACCGCATGCGGTTCCAACACACGATCGTGACCCTTTTTCGTTGGGACTGCATTATCCTTAAGAAATAAACGATGTGCAAATCCGGCGTCAAACTGGGCCTTGTTTGTAAAACAAGCATCTTCGAAATGCAGGGAACAAACACAAACACTTGCACAACTTCGTTGATGCTCTGTAAAAATAAACTCCATCCACTGGTCCCTTAATGCTGTTTCTCTTTTGGTAATCTGTGCAGGGTTATCTTGCCCTGGCAACCAAAAACACACTTCTTTTGTGACTTTTCGCGATGCTCTCGCTCTGATCAGTGAATTGCTCTGCTATACGGGAGCGCGCGCTCTTCCGGCAGAAGTGCCCTAGGACCCATATAAGGTAATTCCACTCCATCTAACGTCACACAGAGCCATACTCGAAAAAAACTTTCCGAAACTTGTGACAAACCGGAAGAGGTTTTTTTGGAACAGAAATACTCCTTCAAACGTACAACTTCATTTTTGAAACTTTGTCCATGTTTAGCATGGGAATCCAACTCTTTAACAGTGTAAAAAAACTCAGTATGCATGAATTAGCATTTCACCCCCCCCTTTAAAATGTTTACTGGGTCTCCCTATTAAATGAGTAAAAGACATTACAGTAACATTACAGTAGACAAGACTGTAAATCTAATGCAAGAAAAGTAAATTGTGTTTTTGCAGATGTTCTCTCAGCTTTTAACAATATACTTTTTATTTTAGAGTTCATTGAAGAAAAAGAGGAAAATGAAGAATCGAGTGAAGTTGAGGAGAAAAATCATGTCAAAACCTGTGGAAAACTTTTGATTTGCTCTCAAACTAAACTGAAAGATTTAAAGAAAAAAAGAGTTGAGATATATTTCACCTGCACTCAGTGCGAAAAGAGTTTCACATGTAAATCAAATCTTAAGCGTCACATGAGAATTCATACTGGAGAGAAACCATTCACTTGCGATCAGTGTGGAAAGAGTTTCACATGTAAATCTAATCTCAAGTGTCACATGAGAGTTCATACTGGAGAGAAACCATTCACTTGCGATCAGTGTGGGAACAGTTTCACACAATCATCAAACCTTAAGGATCACATGAATATCCACGCTGGAGAGAAGCAGCACGCATGTGATCAATGCGGTAAAATGTTTTTATGGGCTTCACTTCTGAAGAAACACATGAAACTTCATGCAAAGAAGAAGCCACATTCATGTCATTTGTGTGGTAAGAGTTTTTTGCATCTACAAAGTTTGAAGGAACATCAGAAAATACATAATGGTGTGAGAGAGTACATGTGCTTTGGGTGTGAAAAAGCTTTTAGTTCAGCGAGCAGTTTAAAACTACATGAGAGGATCCACACTGGAGAGAAACCTTACAAGTGTTCACACTGTGACAAGAGATTCAGTAGTTCATCAAATCTGAAAACACATGAGAGGATCCACACTGGAGAGAAACCTTACATGTGTTCACACTGTGACAAGAGATTCAGTCGGTTAACACATCTGAAAACACATGAGGGGATTCACACTGGAGAGAAAACTTACAAGTGTTCACACTGTGACAAGAGATTCTATAATTTATCAAGTCTGAAAAAACATGAGAGGATTCACAATGGAGAGAAACCTTATAAGTGTTCATACTGTGACAAGAGATTCAGTCAGTCAGTAGATCTGAAAAAACATGAGAGGATTCACACTGGAGAGAAACCTTATAAGTGTTCACACTGTGACAAGAGATTCAGTCACTTATCAAATCTGAAAACACATGAAAGAATCCACACTGGAGAGAAACCTTATAAGTGTTCACATTGTGACAAGAGATTCAGTAAAACAGGAGATCTGAAAACACACGAGAGGATCCACACTGGAGAGAAACCTTATAAGTGTTCACACTGTGACAAGAGATTCAATAATTTATCAAGTCTGATAACACATGAGAGGATTCACACTGGAGAAAAACCTTACAAGTGTTCACACTGTGACAAGAGATTCAGTGGTTCATCGAGTCTGAAAACACATGAGAGGAGTCACACTGGAGAGAAACCTTATAAGTGTGCACACTGTGACAAGAGTTTCAGTCGGTTAACAAATCTGAAAACACATGAGAGGATTCACAATGTAGAGAAAGCACATCACTGCAATGTACGTGGGAAGATTTCCATTAAGTCATCTGTTATACACAGTCATACAAAAAAACAAACACCGTAAGGCCCCGTACACACGGAAAAACATTTACTTGTATATGTAAATATTTTGTATGGTATATGTGTTTCGTCCAGATGGATCCAGCATTCAAGGGCGTGAAAATGCAATTTTTTTTAAAACCAGTTCCCAGAGTGGATAAATCTGAAAATGACACCTTTGGGTTTTTGTGTACTGTAAACTTACTTGTAGAGCTGCACGATATTGGGAAAAAAAGACTGTATTTGTGTGTGTGTGTGGAAAATAGAATCATTCATGGGACATCCGCAAAGTAGAAATATCTAAACTTAAAATATCTAAAACAAATAAATTGTTATTCATCTATTGCTCAAAAGCAAAATGAACTCATACAAAATATACATGATAAACAGGTGCAAGCATATGCAGAGCTTCTATTTAGGCTATAACAAGGATTGATGGGAGATACTAATTCAAAGGCACACCTTTTGTTAAAAAAGGTTTAATTTCTTCCTTTAATATTCCTTAAAAAAAATCTATAATATAGACCTAATGTAATTAGTTAGGTTACACAATTTTACCAATTTTACCTACGTTCGTTGACAGCTTGAAGCAGGGTTTTTTTCATTGTTTTGATGCCAGTATCTGCATCGCCTTCTTTAGCAAGGATGCGTTTGAGGACGGTGACAGCTGGAATGACGTCAGCGGCGGAGGCAGTTGATGAGCTTACTTTTCTTGTTAGCTCTTCAAATGGTGGTAGAACAATGCCCGTTTTTTCTAGCAAAGCCCACTGGTTAGCGGTCTGTGTACTGGGCAGGTCATGGTCAGCAATGTAAGCACAGAGGACTCACTTCTGTTTCAGAAGGCTCTGTATCATCAAGTACGTAGAATTCCACCTTGTTCTGACGTCTTGTTGCATCATGTTTAAAATGCCCCACAATTTGTCTACCGATTGCAATGGCATCGCTCACACTACGTTGTGACATTAGTCCCACGTTGACTACAAGCTGTGAGCAAAGCAGCCTAAGCTCCGCACCCCAATGTTGTCCATGGCCTTTTTCATGTTGCTTGCAAGCACTTTATTCAAAGGAATGTGCCACTGGTCAAGTATATCCTTAATTGCAGCCGAAATTGTATCACTGGTGTGTGAACCATGAAAGTTCTTAGCTTGAAGCATTGCACCGTGTGGTGTACAGCTCGTGTCCAACCAGTGGACTGTTAAATTTAAAAGCGACATCGGACTCACAGCAGAGCTCCATGTATCTGTAGTAAAGCTCATAGCTTTTATATCTTTAATCTCTTTCAAGACGTGTTCGCAAACTTTTTTGTACAGTTCTGGCAGTGCGGTCTCTGAAAAATACTTGCGTGATGGAAGAGAGTACCTCGGCTCTAAGTGTTCCAGTAGGCGACGGAAGCCTTTGTCTTCAACATCTGACATTGGTTGAGCATCTAAAACAATGAATTCTACAACTTTTTGTGTAATTGCCGATGCTTTTATGCTTTCCATCGGAAACTTTCCCGTCGTTGAAATGCATCCTGCAAAGTTAGTTGCTGGGCTGTATTGTCCAGTCCTTTTGTTTTGCTGAGCTGCATGGATTTAGCGTGCTCCTTCGGCTCTAAGTGTTCCAGTAGGCGACGGAAGCCCTCGTCTTCAACTTCTGACATTGGTTGAACATCTAAAACAATGAATTCTACAACTTTTTGTGTAATTGCCGATGCTTTTATGATTTCCATCGGAAACTTTCCCGTCATTGAAATGCATCCTGCAAAGTTAGTTGCTGGGCTGTATTGTCCAGTCCTTTTGTTTTGCTGAGCTGCAGGAATTTAGTGTGCTCCTTAGCATGGTGTTTATGGATGTGCTTGATTAAATTGGTAGTAATACCACCTCCCCTTAAAACATTTACTTTGCAGACATTGCAAACAGCCGACACACTAGTTTGCGTGGGAAGTGTGAAATATCTCCAAACAGCCGACTCTCTGGAACGCTCCATGTTGCTTCTAGCATGCGACACACGTGAAGCTGACGAATGACGTAGGTCCTGCAACGAGAAAAAAAAAAAAACCTACGGGGCCAAGCAATCCAACGGCAAATTTAGGAGGTAAGCATGGCATGGAGGACCACATCAAATGCAACAGTGAGCAGTTACAGCAATTTTAGGATGATTGTTATTGAAATGGCTGAAAAATCATAAATACAACCACTATTAATAAGATTAAATGGCCTATCACTTTTGACCAACAGGTGATGCTGTAATCAAATCATTTTTGTGTGTTCTGTGTGAGATGACAATAACACACAAAAAGTTTAGTGTAAATAGGCTAAAGCATTACAGAGATACAGCTTGAAGTGTCATTTTGGCATGATGCCTCAATTTCGTCACGACGGTATGCGAAAACGGATTTGTGTATTGATACAACCTCCATAAAATTTTGTCGGCAGTCTAAAAATCGTCCGAATCAAATTTGTTGATGCGCTAAATGAAAACTGGTTCGTATATCGACACGAAATCCATACGTTTTTTCCAGCATGGTCTGAAGATGATCCACGTCAAATTTGGTGAAAATCGGACTAACTGTCTATGGTGGACAGGAAGTATGGCCACTTTTTCGCATAATGGGTATTGATACTGTTGGCATGACCCACAGAATTTAGCGAGATCGCTTTCATTTCAATTGTCTAATTTATTCAAAAGTTATTAGCATTTGTGATATTCCATAACTCTTGACCACAAGGTGGCGCTGCCAACAAACTTTGAGTTGAATCTAAAGAATCTAAACCATTTAGAAGTTGTAAACCAAAATATGCATTTTTCATATCTCCTGACCACTAGGTGGCGCTGCGTCGAAACACTGCAGGTAGTCTCAGGTCATGCTTATTATAACACTCACCAATTTAGTCTCAAAATGCCAAACCGTTGCCGAGATATAGCCTCACATGAATTTTTGCATGCTTTTTCGTCAAATTTGTTCACGTGTCATTCGAGAACGGTTGGACTAAATCAACTTGAATTCCATAACTTTTTGCTAGAATGGTCTGAAGATGATCTGAGTCAATCGGACTAACCGTCTAGGACGAGTTCGAAAAAGTAGGTTTTTCGAAAAATTCTAAACAGCAAAAAAACTAAACCTTGCGATTTTTTTTTCAACTTGGCTTGAACCAAGGATTCACAGTGTGCCAAATTATACAACTTTCCCGCAATCAGTTCTATGGGCTGCCATAGACTTGCGGCGGAAGAAGAAGAAGAAGAATTACGCCAATATTTACAATAGATGCCTACACACCTTCGGTGCTTGGCCCCTAAAAATCTTCGGCCCAATGCCCTGAAGGTACTCAAAAAGTTATAATAAAACTTTTGAATAAATTAGACTATCGAAATGAAAATGGTCTCCCTATATTCTTTGGGTCATGCCGAAAACATTGATACCAATGTTGCCAAAATTGGCCATACTTCCTGTCCGCCATTTTGATTTATGTTGAAAACTTACCAAAATGCATTGTAGGCTTTATCTCAGCAAAGCTTTGACATATTTGTACCAAACTTTGTATGTGTCATTGTCACCTCACACTGACCATGCAACATCAATTTTGTAACAGCGCCACCTATTGGTCAAGAGTAATAAACCAGTCATTAACTTTTTCTACTACTTTTTCAGATGATCTTCAGACTGTGTTGACAAAAAGTTATGGATTTTGTGTCGATAGACAAAACTGTTTTCACATACCACAGTGACGAATTTGAGGCATGATGCCAAAATGACACTTGAGGCTGTATCTCTGCAATGCTTTGCCATATTGACACCAAACTTCGTGTGTGTCATTGACAAGCCACACCGAGTTTTTAACTTAACCTAAAACTGAACTTTAAACTTTTTAAACTTCTTAAACTTTTCAAAACTTTTCAAACTTTCTGAACAGGCTTTTGAAAGCCAACTTAAAGTTTGTCTTGACAAACTTTTTTTCTTCTAAATCATTTGTTAACGCGTATAAAATGCTTTAAAAACTTTAACAGAGATGTCTTGAGGGTATTTAATAGGTCTGCCACAAGGCACAGGCAGAAGTAGCTTAATATTTGTGAAAATAATTTATTAATAAACAAACTTTTTCTTGTCAGCTGCAAGATAAAATTCCCAGTGCTTTGTCTCTCCACCTGGACACATCTTTAGAGAGAAATGCAACCTTCACAGATTACATAATGGTTTCATTTTGATTGTTTTGTTTAAAAGACATTTCAAGCTTTCTGTAGATATATTTCTCATGTATGTGAGACACCCCAATTTTCATTTATTTAATTATCAGGAAAAAATTCAAGTGATCAAGAGGGCACCTCCCTGTCATGCATGTGCAATAATAATTTTCACATGCATATGCATTACAAAGTAAATACATTTACATGCAATTATCCAAAATTAATAATAAACAATAATAAAAAATAAGTAGACAAATAAGAGTAATTGCTGTACGTCACACTCAGCATCAGGAACACAGCAAGGAATATGATACACACCCGCATTTAAAAGCAGCTGAATTTTTTTTTTTTTACTTAAATTATATGAAAGCAAGTAAAGAAGGCTCCCTTTAAAATCAGTGAATTTGTCAATTAAAGAAGCTCTTTTTTAAATTGTGTGCATTTTGCTGTTTATAAGAAGAATTTCAGTCCATTCTTTAGAGTTTCAAGGATTTAGCTCGTGCAGGTTTAATTTATTCGCCAAAATAATGGTAGCGAAATTACAGTGTGTCACGTTTTACTAAAATAAGGAAAATAATTTCTAAAACACGCAACAATTTCTTAATCTAAGTTCTGCAGGTATTGTGATGAAACAAGCGTGGATAATCATGGAAATAAATGTTATATTCCAGGCTGTGCAGGGGATGTGATGTTGCTTGGATGTGTTGTTGTCTGTATTCAGAAAGTAACAGAAAACAAATAATGTATTCTAATAAAATAACGAATGCCATTAAAGGGACATGGTTAGCCGCTTGCTAGCAGTAGCCTGTTACATTACAGTACAAGTAAGATTTTACTTGCCATATAAACAGTAAGGATAGATAACTGAGGATGCTGACGAATGATTAATATATCCTGAGCACCATCGATGCTGAAACAATGTATCATGCAGTCCTAACGGGGAGGTCCCAAAAGACCACTGTAACATTTACTACTTTTGAGTTGATCTGAATCTCACAGCATTAAGCATATGCCTAAGACTTATAAAACTCACATTGTGACATTGTTCTTTGAGGAGTAACTACATATTTGTGTTGATCTGAATCTCACAATCTGCTGGTTTTGATTAATTTATTCACTGTGAAATAATAATGTTTATTTTTCAAGTTGGGATGTAACAATTACCGGTTTGACGATAAATCATGAGAATTTTTCCCCCGGTTATGTTTAATCTTTGTATTATCTTTGAAACCATATTATATTACCACGATATGAACATCTGTAGATAATTGAATACTGTCCAGCATAAAGCACAGTTTTCAGTAAAAGTCTCAGGAAAGTGAGTCCTGAACACGCTGTTTTTTTTTTAACAAACAGTGCGTCTGAACCCAACTGGTTCTTTTGGTGATTGATTCTGAAATTATTCTGTGATTAATGTTATGATCTCTGTCCACCACACTATAAAAAAAATTTAAGCCAGTACAACAACAAAAAAAAAAAAAACTTGGTACTAATTTCCCTTTTTTTTTTTTTTTTTTTTTACTAATTTTGTAAAAAAAAAAAAAAAAAAATGCTGACTGAAATTAATATGTCAGTCATACATAAAATATTTAATTGGGTTAACTTAAGATTGTTAGTTTTGTGGAGAGGTGCAACTGTTTTCTAACAAACCTTTTTAAGTTGTGCCAATTCAACATTTTTGGTATGTAGAACTTAATGTCAAAAGTTGAGTGAACAAAAAAATACTATTGGAAACTGGTACTAAGAAATAATATGTTACAACTGGAAACTACAATAACATTGCCCAAATCAAAAACTGAAAACAGTGAGTCGATGTTAAATAAAAAATTAAAACCGTAAAAAAGTTTTACAAACACTTTTAACAAAAATGTTCGATATTTAAAAGACCATCCATCAACAAAGCAATGACTCACCTAAACATTTAATTATGAAATGAAATCAAGTAGCCTATCAAGTAAACTAATAAGCATTTTACTTTTAGAGAAATCAAAACTATGAGTCTTAACAATTTTAATTTCACCATTAAACAATATACAGTAACATCCTAAAAAACACCATCATTATGCCAAATGTACCCACCAACACTAAAAGCATCTTTAATTCCCTATACAGTAAGTAGCTTATTCTTCAGGGACTGTGCCCGGTTGCATGAAACTCCTTAAGTGAGGGTTTCCCTGAGGGAGAAAAAAATCCCTGCGGTAAGGGATTTCATTAAGAGCGTTGCAAGAAACCTCTCAACTGTCACCCTTACCTAAGTGTTTATAGATGGTTTCATCGGGGTGCACGCGCCTGGACCTACGTTAACTTCCGGTCTGTGTTGTGTATATCGGCCTGGCTGCGGTGCCTTCTACAAGCGCAGTTAAAGTTAAGGTGATGAGTAGACTGAAGTTGGGCTCAGGTGGTTGTGCTGCGGGATGGGTTTCCCATACATTTATTTATTTTTGCAAACATACAGAATTTTAAAACTGATCGATTTTCATAAAGGCTTAGTTGAATAAACAAGTAAAATTACGTACTGCTCGTTTAATAATAATAGTTCCTTACATTTATATATTTAAATGTATTTCTGTATTTCGCTGTATTTCTGAAGGAAGACTTGCATGTTATATGCCTGATAAAGCAGCGTGTGAGCGTACCAGCTCTGCTTTGTTTACAGCTATTACTGGGGAAACCTCTATTTCTCGCGCTTTATGTCTATGCTTTAAAACATCTCCTGCTGGCAAAGAATGAATTTGTATTTTCATTAAGTCCGCCTGATCCACGCAGCAAACATAATTTGTTTGTTATCAGAAAATATCTACTCTAGAGGGACTTGGCTGTTGTTATTGATTCTATTTGGAAGTCTACCGGAAGTTAAGTTAGGTCCACAACAGCGCGTATGCGCAGTAACGTTTGTTTATGTTGTTGCCGTTGAAACCGTCTATACTAAGCATTTCACAGTAGTTTCTGACAACATTCGGCAAAGATCACCGCGGTTGCTATAGTTACTACCTCTAACAGTAAACAGAACATAACTAACCACAAAGCCAAACCCTTACTAAAATCACACTTGTATTAATATAATTGTGCTATGTAGAGTACAAACATAACAGAAAACAAAAAACGTAAACCAAACTAGACAGAGGACGAAAAGGCAATTATTTTAGAAGAATTCACAAAAAGAAAAAACATTCTCAAAAGCCACTATAACCCATCAGTCACTCATTCGCACAAATCTGGAGGAGATAACAGAAAAAATTAATTCAAGAAATCTTGCTGTCAAGCGAACAGTAGAAGAAGTTACAGTATTGTTCAAAATAATAGCAGTACAATGTGACTAACCAGAATAATCAAGGTTTTTCGTATATTTTTTTATTGCTACGTGGCAAACAAGTTACCAGTAGGTTCAGTAGATTCTCAGAAAACAAATGAGACCCAGCATTCATGATATGCACGCTCTTAAGGCTGTGCAATTGGGCAATTAGTTGAATTAGTTGAAAGGGGTGTGTTCAAAAAAATAGCAGTGTGGCATTCAATCACTGAGGTCATCAATTTTGTGAAGAAACAGGTGTGAATCAGGTGGCCCCTATTTAAGGATGAAGCCAACACTTGTTGAACATGCATTTGAAAGCTGAGGAAAATGGGTCGTTCAAGACATTGTTCAGAAGAACAGCGTACTTTGATTAAAAAGTTGATTAGAGAGGGGAAAACCTATAAAGAGGTGCAAAAAATGATAGGCTGTTCAGCTAAAATGATCTCCAATGCCTTAAAATGGAGAGCAAAACCAGAGAGACGTGGAAGAAAACGGAAGACAACCATCAAAATGGATAGAAGAATAACCAGAATGGCAAAGGCTCAGCCAATGATCACCTCCAGGATGATCAAAGACAGTCTGGAGTTACCTGTAAGTACTGTGACAGTTAGAAGACGTCTGTGTGAAGCTAATCTATTTTCAAGAATCCCCCGCAAAGTCCCTCTGTTAAAAAAAAGGCATGTGCAGAAGAGGTTACAATTTGCCAAAGAACACATCAACTGGCCTAAAGAGAAATGGAGGAACATTTTGTGGACTGATGAGAGTAAAATTGTTCTTTTTGGGTCCAAGGGCCACAGGCAGTTTGTGAGACGACCCCCAAACTCTGAATTCAAGCCACAGTACACAGTGAAGACAGTGAAGCATGGAGGTGCAAGCATCATGATATGGGCATGTTTCTCCTACTATGGTGTTGGGCCTATTTATCGCATACCAGGGATCATGGATCAGTTTGCATATGTTAAAATACTTGAAGAGGTCATGTTGCCCTATGCTGAAGAGGACATGCCCTTGAAATGGTTGTTTCAACAAGACAATGACCCAAAACACACTAGTAAACGGGCAAAGTCTTGGTTCCAAACCAACAAAATTAATGTTATGGAGTGGCCAGCCCAATCTCCAGACCTTAATCCAATTGAGAACTTGTGGGGTGATATCAAAAATGCTGTTTCTGAAGCAAAACCAAGAAATGTGAATGAATTGTGGAATGTTGTTAAAGAATCATGGAGTGGAATAACAGCTGAGAGGTGCCACAAGTTGGTTGACTCCATGCCACACAGATGTCAAGCAGTTTTAAAAAACTGTGGTCATACAACTAAATATTAGTTTAGTGATTCACAGGATTGCTAAATCCCAGAAAAAAAAAATGTTTGTACAAAATAGTTTTGAGTTTGTACAGTCAAAGGTAGACACTGCTATTTTTTTGAACACACCCCTTTCAACTAATTGCCCAATTGCACAGCCTTAAGAGCGTGCATATCATGAATGCTGGGTCTTGTTTGTTTTCTGACAATCTACTGAACCTACTGGTAACTTGTTTGCCACGTAGCAATAAAAAATATACTAAAAACCTTGATTATTCTGGTTAGTCACATTGTACTGCTATTATTTTGAACAATACTGTATGAAAAAGTATGAAAACTTAGTGGTGAGTATAAGAAAAGAAATGGCAAACAATAAAAAAGAATCCGGAAAGACCGGTGAGTAACGTTCATGCTCGTGCCTGATAAATTGTATCAAAAAGGCATCGCGCTTGGTATGGAACAATGTTATTTTGCTGTGTAAAGGAGGAGGGTCACCGCTACAAGAGCTATCCGACACAGCAAAATTAGTACAAGATATATTAGGGAAGGATTCTTCTTCTCTAGTCGGTATTCCAGGCGTTCCTCAAAGCAGTTCGGGAAGCAGGTAAAATAATGCAAATGAGCGCTACAACCTAAATTACATATACATACATATGTATAAACTGCATTTTTACATGCAGTTTGTAAAACATCTTTTGTTTTCGTAAGTGGTTATAATAATGATAATGATAATAATAATACTTTTCAGCCTACCTACTCATAACTGAGAAGATGTTCGAGTGACAAGCCCCCCTCCCAGCAATACAGCCCAAAGGTAGTAACATCTAGGTTATTATATATATATATATATATATATAACATTGTATAACATTGTATAACCGTTCGTTCAATACTACAGTAACTGTGAAGTAACTAACTGGTTATTTGTTTTGTTTTCAGACGTTCGTTTGAGGAAAGAGGATTGAAAGCCACCAAGGCTACAGGGCTGGCTGAACTTCAACGAGAAGTTATTTTGCTGCAGAAGAGAAAAGCAGAGTTGGAGATTTCTAAAATAGAACTGGAAAAGGAAAACTTGAATATGCAGAATATAGTTCTGCAATACAAAATTAACAAACTTGCTCGAGATGGATTAATAACTATGCAACCAGTAGGGGAAGAATAACACAAACTTTGATCTGTTGATAGGGTGTTTTTTATTCAAATGATTTGTAATATACAAATATTTAACAACTATATAACAATACTATACTATAACAATACATAATGTGATTTGCTTACTGTAAATGTTTTATGGCTGGTTTATGTATATATTAGAGTCCTGAGTAAAGAATAAAGTATTTAGAATAAAGTTTTGATTTTACTTATTTTTAATTATAAATGCACTACTTAATACAGTATCTAAACACTATTATAGCCTACAGTTTAACATATTCTAGCTCACATTAGGAAACATTTTTTTGCACAAGCACATCTCGGATAGCATGTCCCTCTGTTGTCACATCCTCCACGATATGATTTGGCTGCACTACACCTTCAGGTTCAATGTAGTCATCCATGAGCACACCTAAGTCTTTGGATATGTTAAAGAGGACGACGCATGCAATGATGACTCTCCCTGCTCTTGCTAGTTCTAGACGTAGCTCCCCGTGAAGACGGTGAAATCTCATTTTAAGCTGCCCAATCGTTCTTTCAATGATTACTCCTAGTTTTTGTTAGAGCAGTGTTGTATCTTTCCTGCAATAGGGAAAAATATTCAGTTTTACTTTTACTAATTGTATGCTTATTTATTTATCCAGAAACAACTGAAGTAAATAAATTTTGCCGGTGCATCTCCTACTGGATTCCTGAAAAGTATCATCAGCCATGAACGACAGGGATAGCCACTGTCCCCCAAAAGTAAGCCCTTGTGTGATCCATTCTCAAAACTGCGATAAATGTTACTCTCTGACAACACGCGTGCGTCATGGGAACTCCCAGGCCACTCAGTGGCACCATTTGTTATTTTGCAGTCTCCTCGTCTTTGGAAGGAAATTGTACGTATTTTTCAATTTGGCGACACAGAGCTAAGGCCACTCGATGCAGTTCTGCAGACAGTAGATTTGTGTACTTTAAAGATGTCAGCGATGACAGAATGAAAAGTACTGCAAGCAAAAAATCGCAAGGCAATTAAAACTTGAAGAAGTGCTGGAATTGCGTAACTTCGCCGGGTTTGGTGCTCAATGTCAGGTTCAAGTGTTGCGGTGAGATGAAGGATTGACTGGCGGTCAAACCAATACTCTCTCAATAACTGTATTATTCATTATCTCCATTTTGGTCCCTTAAATTTATTAAGGTGAAATGGTCACTAAGGACTTTGCAGCAACGCTTAAGGGAACACTTAGATAATTAAGGGGAAAACTTAACAACAGCCTTAAGTTCCTTAAGGAAACCCTTAAGTTTTTTTCTTGCATCCCAAGTTTCACTAAGGGTACTTGTTACGCCCTTATTAGGGAGCAACAATGAAGGAGGATAACACGTTTACGGCGGTTACAATATTTTTTATTCTCACATTCTTCATAGTAAAGACTATCTCTCAAGTTCACACAATACGCCGCAACGCCGATCAACATCTCGGTCCTGGCCAGGGATCAATGTGACAGAATGGAACGCTCCATGAGGATGCCAAACAGGAAGCTTTTAATGACAGGCACACCTGTGCACTGGTGCACCCAATCCACCTGATTGCCTTAGCTCTGCAGCACACCTGTAAGAGGAGCAAAACACACCCAGACACGGCAAAAATGACAAGTATACAGCCGTGACAGTACCCTTAACCTTATATCTAAGGGATTTCTTAGCTTAAGGAGTTTCATGCAACCGGGCACTGAACTCTGTTGGTGCACTTTTCTCCCAATCCCACAAAGATGTTCTGCACTGCCTCAAATGTGTATTTTATTCCTTTTGAATACTCAATGTTCAGCACATAGAGAAGTCCAAAGAGTACCACGAAAGCAGTAGGAAAGTCAGGTAGGTCCTCCATTACCACAGTTTCCTCCAGGATGATGCTGTAGTTTAGGCATTTCTTTTTTGTCTGTGAGATGTCGTCCTCCATGACTTCAAGGATGCCCAGTTTCACTCCTCTTGTGTAGGTCTCCTCCAAATCAGTGTCTTATGAATTATCTAAATTTCATGAATAATTGTTGTGCATATGTACAAAAAATAAAATAAATGTAGCAAACAAAACATGGCACTCTGGCAAGCAGGACAAGGCTAAGAGGCGGTGGGTAAAAGCTCAACTGCAAGGCGCACCTGTCTCCTGTTGCATTGAATGAGGTCCGGATGTATAGTGGCGACAGTGCAAGACGAGTGAAGACCAGGCCTGGACTATTTACGTTATGTTTTATGTGTGTCTGGCAGTCGTCCGTGAGGGGCTGCTGTTTTCATTTTATTTTGTGTTTTTTATTTTATATGATTAAAGTTTGCCGGTTTCTGACTTCCCCTTCCCTGATCCTTTAATGGTGTTGCATTGAAACTGAATCCCAGGAAGGAGGAGGAGGGAACCGGTCAATGTTCAACACTTTAATTATAAATAAAGACAATATGACAGTAAAAGCGGTAGCTCCCCACAAAGGACTTGTGTATTGTACTGCTTGCCACAGGCACAGTATGTGCTAACCTGATGAAAACAAACCACATGGAAACCATGTCAGCACCTTTATTAAATATATCCTCACATTTCATAAAATTACAGTGATCAATGGAAATATGACATGAACAAAAGCTAAAAACTTACCAGGCAAGTCGTTGATAATGCATCGTGCTCTCTGAGGTACAAGGTGAGTCCCCGTAGAGCTGTAGTGTGTCTGAGTGATAAGATGTCTGTTGTCTAGAGGGAGATAAATAGTTTAAATTATGATTAACTTCTGCATGATTCCTTACAGATCATATAGAGAGACTTAAAGAGAGTGTCACTGAAAATGTATTAGGGATGGTTAAAGGGTCAAAAATGGCAAAAAACAAACAAACAAACAAAAAAAACTATATACAAAAACTGACAGCAAAAAAGTAATCTACTTCCACAATCTTTTGAAATTAGTGTTATATCTTTAAATTTTAATCTTTTTGAGTACCCTAAGATATATATGATCTTTGGGTTCTCAAAAAGATTAAATAATTCTCACAAAATATTTAAAGATATAACCCCTATTTAAAAATCACAAGTATAGAAATCATACCTGCTCATCAAAATGGTCCAGGATCCTTTTCATGCCATCTCCAAGGTCTTTACTCTTTGCCCGATACATTTTGATGAGGGCATTGCCATATTTGTTAAGAGCTATAGAACCTCAGCAACAGATTTTGTCAGTTGCCAGACTGGCACAATTGTATTTACAGTTTCTAAACTGCATGAAGCTTGCTTTCAATGTTGAGCTGTTTAAGAAAAAGAAAAAAAAAAACATGTTCATAAAAGGGAAATAAATAAATTAACAATGAAATAGACAATTAACTTATACCGGTACATTTTATTGTTTTAAGTTTAAGACAACTTCTTCACAGATATTTTCAAAAATCATAATCTCCTCAGAACTTTTCATCAATCAATCTACTACTGTTGGAGCAATTAATCAGAATTGGCCTTCAGTACTATTATCAGCAAATGGAGAGCCAGGTAATCTGCCTAGCAACAGAATGTGCACAACTTCAAAAATGTTACTTTGCAGCAAAATCCATGGCAACAAAATATGATAACTTAAAATATTTCACGTAACGTTAAAAGGGTTAAAAATTAAGCTAGATTTAAACATCCAGTAATGTTGATAACTGACAAAGCAAAGTTAGTGGTGTCTAAATTTTTCCTAATGAACTAATATCAACTAATTCTGAAGTAGAGTACAACAAAACCAAATAAAAATACTCACCATAAATATTCCTCTGGATTATTATCGCCCACATGCTGCCTTGTCTTTCAATAAGATTTTTCTTCAGCCGCCTGATGAACACGTCTTCTCAGTTGATTCTCATGCATTAAAAAGGTAATGTACTGAGGGGCGTGGTTTAGCACGAGAAAAAATAATAACATTTATCGGAAAACATGCTGCTAATTCTTTTTAAATGAATGTTTTATTTGAATGTAACAATTCAATAAAAATAACTCTTCCCTAGGCTAATTGTATTCTGTTCTGTCTGTAGAGCGCAAATTTGTGAGATTAGCATTGGCGCCAACTCCTGTTGTTAACGAACTTCACAGTAAATGTCCTCCTCCAACAAATTAATGCTGCCTTCACGTGCTATCTTAATCTTCCTCCCGCTTTTGAAATCGTGTTTTTGACTTGAGAGGGCGTTTGTTTACATTTTTTACAAAGAAAAATTATTTTAATTTAAGATTTTTTTTCTTCTCAGAATTCATCTGTATTTATCAGAAAGCATGTGAAGACAGCACAATTTCCAGGGTTCAAAATATACTGCTGTGCACAGTATATTACTACTACTATTACTATTATTACTACTACTATTATAGCCTACTACTACAACTACTACTTATAATAATACATTGTTATTGTACATTATCTGTACAATATATTATTATTCATATAGTGCCCATGATTTCATTAATAATAATACTATTATTTAAATCAACTTTATTTCCAGACACAAGGTCAATAACAATAATAATAATAATAATAATAATAATAAACACTATTTTTATTTTACAATAATGTTATTTTACAGTTAAACATTAGGCTCATTTAAGTTATTTAAATAAATAAATAAATAAATATAAAATTTTTCTACACTGTCCCATGAACAAATGGTTGCATATTATCTTCCATAATTAGTATTTGCTAGTGGGAGGGAACTTAAACTTGAACTTAAAAATAAGTTGGCAGAAGTTTTTTAGGATTAACTTTCAAAACCTTGTTCACAAAACTAAACTTTTTAAGTTTATGATTTAGGTTGAATAAAAGTATTAAACATAGTTATATTGACTTTTCTATAGTGAGCCAACACAACAAAACCAGTAATTTCAACCTTTTCCAAGTTGGGTTTTTTTTACAGTGTGAAACGTCATCGCTTTTAATTTAAAACGGTTTATTTAAAACAATTATTTTACAGTACGTGTACTGCCATGTACTTATAGTGTACTTACAGTGTATTTATCTAAGAAAGTTCTGGTAACACAAGGTAACTACATGGGGTAGGGTTAGGTTTAGGGGTAGGTTCAGGGTTAGTACCTAGTTATTAGATCGTTATTGTAATTACTATAATAAGTACATAGTATGTACATGAGGAACAGGACTGTAAAATAAAGTGCTACCCAATTAATTATCAAGCTGATGGAACTAGAAATAAAGGCCTGCTTCTAATAAAAGCCTGGTTCAAATAAAAGCCTGTTACCTTCTGTAGTTCAGGTAAATAATCACAATGATATTCATGATAGTTGACGCCTACTTGCATATGACTTTTACCAACAAAAAGAGTCTTAGAAAATTTAAATCAATATGTTGTTTTCTGTGAGTGAGTAAACAAGATGATTCTCACATAATTTAGAAAGAAAAATTCTAGGCTACAAGCTCCAGTTCTCAAAAGTCCCGGGAACCAATGTTCTCTATGTGCTTTATGGCCTTATTCAAGTGATTTAACTTTTTTTTTTTCACTAACAACACATAACATTTTTTTTCTCAAAAACACAATCATGTACATACATGCTGCTCACATATTATTATAGCCCAGTATGTGCTGATTACAGTGAGATTAGACTTTAGCTATTTAGATATTTATAAGAAACTGAAAAAAGCACAAATGTCAGGCCATGACAAAACTTCTCCAGGCCCCAAAAATACTCCAGAGAGTTAAGACTACAGTACTACAGTACATAAGCACATTGTACATCCCTGTGTATCTTAATATTTAAGACTACAGTTTACTTTCATGCACATTATTTTGCATTCTATATTTAATTCTACAATATACATCTTTTTTATTTTGTATTCTTATGTTTATTGTTTACTTTTATTTCATTCTTTGATAGCTATATTTATGTATATTTTCATCTTTGTTGTATTCTTTAATAAATGCACTGTCCATGGAGCGGACCTGACTCACATTTCACTGCTGGTTATATATACTCTATATAATTGTCTATGTGACGAATAAAAATTTTGAATCTTGAATCCATGTGGACATCTGCATCTTTTTCTGAGACCCAATCTACTGCAGTCTTGGCCATTCCTGAGATTGAGTCAGTCACAACCAAGTCCCTAGTTCATTGACTTGAGTAATCACGAGTTCCCCAGGAGTATGTGGACCTCCATGAAGTCTTTAGTAAAGCTCAAGCTGCCACATTACCACCTCATAGATCTTATGACTGCTCTATCGAATTGGTCCCTGGAACTTGCCCACCACATAGAAGGCTCTACTCCCTTTCCGGCCCTAAGAGATTTGCTATGGACAAGTACCTTAAAGAAGCCTTGGCCAATGGACTCATAAGTCCATCCACCTCACCTGCTGGGGCGGGTTTTTTGTTGTTGTTGTTGAAAATAAGAATGAGGGTCTCCAAACCTGTATAGACTAACAAAGTTTAAACTGGATTACCATCAAGAATGATACCCTCTCCCTCTTATGACCACTGCTTTTGAGATCCTGCAAGGGGCCACCATCTTCACTAAACTTTATCTGCGAAACGCATACCATCTAGTTAGAATCAGTGAGGGAGAAGAGTGGAAGACGGCCTTCAACACTCCAAAGGGGCCATTACGAATACCAGGTAATGACATTTGGCCTAGTGAATCCCCAGTCATCTTTCAAGCCTTGATTAATGATGTTCTCAAAGAAATTTTTGATTAATTTGTGTTTGTTTATCTGGACGACATCTTTATATTTTCTCGCAATTAAACCAGAGCATGTTCAGCATGTCCGGGAGGTCCTATCCCAGCGACTGAGACATAGACTTTATGTGAAGTTGGAAAAAAATGAGTTTCATGTTGCAGAAGTTTCCTTCCTTTGGTTCAGGGTATCAAAGAGCAGCCTTCAGATGCATCCTGACAAGCAGATACAAGCAGTCTTGGACTGGCCTTGACCAACCTTAATAAAACAGGTACAGTGCTATCTGAGCATTTCCAATTTTTATAGAAGATTCATAAGACACTTCAGTTCTGTTCCCGAGCCTCTTTCTGCAATGACCAGGAAGTCAGCTAAGCCATTTGTGTGGACCTGCAGAGCAGATCAAGCTTTCAACAAGCTAAAGAGACTCTTTACGTCTGCCCCAATCCTAGCCCTCCCTGATTCAGAGCTGCCTTTTGTGTAGGAGGTAGATGCCTCAGACGTGGGAGTAGCAGCTGTCTTGTCACAGATAAGTAAGAGCGATAACAAGCTTCACCCATGTGCTTTCTTTTCTCGTCAGCTTACACCAACGCAGAGGAATGATGATATTGGAAACCGGGAGTTGCTGGCTGCAAAGATGCCCTTGTAGGAGTGGAGGCACTGGCTGGAGGGGGCCAAACACCCATTTCCTAATCTGGACGGACCACAGAATCTGACTTATGTCGAGGAGGCTAAGAGACTGAATGCCCGACAAGCCATTGAGCCCTCTTTTTCAACCGCTTTAACTTTACTCCTATTACCCAGGTTCAAAGAGTCTTAAGCCAGATGCACTTTCGAGGCAGTTTTAGCCTCCAGAAGTGAAGTCTTGTCCAGAACCCATTCTGCCCACTACTAAGATGGTAGCTCCCATCCAATGGGATGTTGAAATGGTTGTTAAGAGGGTGCAACTGATGCAGCTAAAAGACACGGGCAGCTGCAGCAGTTGCAGCGGGAGATGTCTGGTGCGAACGCGGCTGTAAACTCAAGAGCCAGTGGATATCAGATGCCAAGCGGATGCGTATGCGGCTGCAGTGTGCTGCTGAGGCTGAAATACCCAACGCCAGTAGACACCAGGCAGTGGAGGGGACAAGGATGGGAAGGCTGCGGTCAACGGAGTCTAATGGCACCTGGAGGACATACTACACTGACGGGTCTGCTACCAGGGGGAGGTGAGGATCACAGCCTTGGATAAATAATGATGTTTTGGACACCATTTATTTGAGGGATAAAATCTTAAGTGAGTTTAAAAGAACCAGTCTGCCTGTTCTTTTTAAAGAATATAAAGTTCTTAGAAATAAGGTTCAGAGAATGGTGGATGAGGCAAAAAATGATTTTTTATGTCTAAAATTGAGGAGCATAAAAAGGATCCCAAGAAATCATGGTCAACTGTTAAGCCTTTGGGGATAAAAGATTAGTTAAAATAGGCCTAGATATTAATGGGTCCATATTGTATGTTAAAAAAAAGTGGTGGCAGATACTTTTAACCTCTTACCCTGCACCCCTACGTCCTCGTCCTGAAAGCCTCTCAACTTGCATGTGTCAGTGTTTATGAATAGATTAAATGAAACGGGACAAATTTAATCTTGATAATCTATGTATCATTATAAAGATCTAAGCCTCAAGCATCGACGACAGATCGCTGTTTTTCAATGGAAAGCTTATAAAGACTGTATTTGCTACATTTGTGTAAGCAGTGCACATACAAACATGAGCAATGGAAATGCAGTACATACCAGATCCGTCGTAATAACAAGTCATAAACACATCCACAGCTGTATATCCCGGTTTAGTTAGAAAGGTAAGGGTCCACTGAACGATATCTCATGAAGCACGTTTGGTCCAACGAAGCAATAATGAAATATGGATAATAATTCCTTTGTTTACGTTTCAGTTCTTCAGCGACAGAACTGTTTGCGTCCGTTATGGAATAACTCACGGTCGGAAACTGCATCTTGGTAGTAAAAACACGGCATGGTTTTGCAGCGTACAGTGTCACAAACAGAATGAGATGATCCACCGGAAAAAAGAATGAATGAAAGATAGGCGAAAGATAGTTTATTTGAATTTGGCGCTCCCTCCTGAGGGCTCGTGACGGGCCTGTAAGTTTTATTTTTCAAATGTTTTTATATATGTGTGAGTGTGTTTTATGTTGAATGTGAATGTATCTGCATGATTACCATCTGTTTGAGTGCAAATCAGCCCAAATCAGCTCGCTATTACTGAATGATCATGGATATCAAAGTGAACGCGTCTATATGAATAGAGAGAGTGGATTATTTACTTTATGACACATTTGTGTTATTACCATTTGTATAAGTGGCCATCAGCACATCAGCACTTTTTTGCATCGTAATTCATTGTAAATGTTGCATGTCTAGCAATCTCAGGATTTTCGGTAATTGGCAAACAAAGTTAGATCTTTTTTTATTTTTCTTATTATTCTTATTTTTCTTACTCAAATTATTCTTATTGTATTTTTCTACTGTTCAAATAAATCACTTATATGATGTCTAAGTTCTGTCCAGTGTTTTATAATTGAAAAAAAAAAAAAACTATGCAGTGGTATGTTTACTGACTAAATAGAACAGCCTAATATAGAAGCCTTCAATACTATTGCGAAAAATATTTTCTTATACTTGGGGGGTGGGGGGTGTACACATAGTCTCAGAAAAATATTTGCAGGAGTCTCTTTTTCATGATATTTTATTAAGATTTGAAATAGAAACTCATGAGACATGTGACTTTCAACTCATTACTTTTCTAGATTGACTCATTTTATGTATTTTTATATCAAATAAAAAAATATTTAAGTGGGGTAAAAAAAAAATGCAAGGCACTTCAGTGTCTATAACTTTAAATATTTTTGAGCATTATCAAATCTGGTTGATAAAAAGTAAAGCCCAAAGTGTCTTCTTTCCAAAGACACCAAAATTATGTTTGTAACACTGAAGTAGGAAACTGTTACAATTATAAGTTAGGTATAGCACTTTCAGCTGTGAGTCTGTGATAATGGGGGTGCTGGCTAACAGTTTCTTCACAAAAATTGCAAGTAACCTGGTGCAGAAGCTTCCATCTGCGTCAGGTGTTTTTAGTGATCCACAGAGGGTGCATGACTTTTTATTTCAAACAAATAACAGAGGAGCTGGTACTTCTTTCCAAGACTACTTTTAGTATTTTTGGTCCTCTGTTTTTTATTATATGTCAATGATATGTCGTCAGCTATAAACTGTAATTTTTTTTTATTTGCAGATGACTCAGCTATTCTAGTCTCTCATAAAGACAAATCAGAGGTGGAAAGGCTGCTTAGTTCAGAACTTCTTAACCTCAGCGTTTGGCTAACAGACAACAAGTTGTCTATCCACTTTGGCAAAACAGAGTAAATTGTTTGTGGGTCCAGAGATAAACTGAAAAAGGCTATGGGGTTTAGGGTAGTCGTAGGTAATGTTGAAATTACGTTATGTAAGCAGTTACTTACTTGGGCTGTATATAAGATAACAAACTATCAGGGGAGCTTATGGCTCGAAAAATGATCTCAAAGGTAAGCCAAAGGACTAAGTTCCTGGCAAGAATATCCAGCCTTTTAGATCGTAAAACGTAAAAAGAATCCTGGCTGATGCGCTTGTTCAATGTCATCTTGACTATACCTGTACATATTGGTACACAGGCACTACTAAAGGTTTTAAAGACAAGCTACAGATCTGTCAAAATAGACTAATCAGAGTGATCCTTAAATTACATCCTAGAACTCATCTTCTTCCTGACATTTCTCAAGTCTTGGGTGGTTCAGAGTGGAGGAGAATGTTTCTCAACTTAAACTGTTTAGTTCATAAGATAAGAAATAATCTGGCACCCAAGTATTTATGTGATTACTTTTCAAAAATCAGTGATATGCACAATTACTGCACCAGGGGGGCTTCCACAGATTACAGGCCCTGCCGCTTTAAGAGCTGTTTGGGAAAGTACTCTTTCCTATACTCTGCAGCTGTCTTGTGGAACGGATTACTTTTAACCCTTAAAGGAGCTGTATGTAAGAAATCTATTTCAATTAATCAAAAAATGGCCCTGATGTGTCACTAGACCAGTGGTTCCCAACCTTTTTCAGCTTGCGGCCCACACAACCACACACATATGTTTGCGCGGCCCACTTCAAAAAATGAACTCGGGCTGTGCGATATGGACAAAAAAATAATAATAAACTATCGCGATTTCTTTGTTGTCACACATATATGCAGTAAATGCTTTTACAGTCATAAATGCATTCAGGATTAATTTGAAACATATTTCCAAAAGAAAACCAATTAGAGCTCTATAAAAAAATTGTAACGTCTCTAGAACATAGAACAGACATAAGTCAAAGTTATCACTATAGTAAAGATGCAACAAAATGTATAGACTTATGGCAAAAAAATAAATAAATTCTGTGTCCAGGGACTTGAGCTCATTAATTGTAGCGGTGCCTCAGTTGTTTGCAGTGTATATACAGTATGTGTATGCAGCATAGACTGTAAATAAATATGGACGTAGTGTCCGTGACGTCACCCATAGACTCCTCAATAGCGGTTTTGAAGCGCAAAGTGTGCAGAGCGGGTCGTCGCCATTTCGGCAGCGCGTCACCGCACGACTCTCCCGGATAATCAAAAATGGACAAAAAGGTGGGAACTGATTGCTGAAGCCACGCCCACCTAGCGCGACGGCATTGTCAGCAGCGGCAATCCACCTGTCACTCAAGTGGCCACGTCCTTAATTATGCAGAACTTTAAGTCTTAATATAATTTAAACGGATGAGTTTTAAAAAAATTCACCCCCCTCACAGTTGTCATGAAGGGCAAAATTAGCAATATAGAACAAAATCATTTTTTGAACCAGGCTGTAAACATGTTTTTTTCTACTGTAAAGTTGGGCATTTTAACATAGGGGGGCCTATGGGACTGACTCCCTTTTGCAGCCAGCCTCAAGCGGCCAGTCGATGAATTGCAGTTTTTGTCACTTCCTTATTGGCTTCATGAGAGAGAGCGCGAGGTTGCCGCTCGGTATGCAGTCAGCAGCGAGAGCGCATAAATATAACGCGAAATGGAGTGTGAACGTTCTGATCTGTGAACATGGGCTCGGAAAAAGGCGCATCACAGAGTGTGTGAACCTGGAGTTAGGCATATGCCCAGTCTGTTCTGTTCTGGCGCTAGTTGCGTTGCATTCTGATTGGATCGGATAGCATACCGCGGGAGGTCAGAGCCATAGAAAATCGTGCTATAAAGTGATTTAGAAATCACGCACCCTCAAATCATGATTTTATGACGATTTCTATTAATCGCACAGCCCTATAATGAACTGGCATTTAACAGAAAATAATGCTCAGCAAAACGGGAAAACCATATCCAGGCAGAGCTCGGCAGCGGGTAGACAGCAGAGCAAGCAGTCAGGAGGAAACACAACAGCCATTTATGCGTGTTTGAATTTGTTGTTCTGTAGCATATGCAGCAAAAATATCTAAGATAAATTGGTGGTTTATTCTTAAACCAATCAGCAAGCTCGAATATGCTTGTAGTGTGAAACAGGGGTAACAGTTATCGTTCTGTCTGTCACGTACGAACACATCTTTACGATTATACTGTCACATACAAGCATAAATCTTTATGATTATACTGTCACATACGAGCATAAATCTTTATGATTATATTTAACTAATGACAATTAGTACATTTTTTAAATACATAATTACTTATCAAAATATCTCTCATGAAGCATAAACATAATTAACAGAAAAAAAAAACTTACTGTGTACGTCTGTTCGTCACTTGCCATTGGAAGCTCATTGAAGCAGCCTATGTTTCTGCTGAATCCTGCAGCTAATCTGGCAACCTTGAGTCAGGGGGTAGGGGATACACCACTCTACAGTATTTTTTATAGTGATTGCAGTACCAGTTTAGGCCACAATCCTACATACTGCTCCTTTAAACTGTTGAGTTCTTCCTGTTATGATTTTAAATCTTCAATAAAAATTTGGAAGAGAAAAAAAAGATAGGAAATATAAATTCTTGAAATAGTAGGAATATTGAATTGTCTGCTTGTGTGTCTTTTGGGAATTTAGTCCTTGTGTCATTTTTTTATTGTGTTTTTTGTTTATTTATTTATTTTTTTTATGCCCCCTTTCTTCATTGTCCTCAGTTTTGTTAGTACATGTCATGTTACTCATCTTAAGGACCACAATGGAAACAAGCCTATGGGCTTTTTGTGTTTTTATCCTTTTGAACACTTCATGTTGATTGTTGTTGTTCGATAAAGTATTCAATCAATCAACTAAAGCAGCCAGGTCCAGGTAAGAGTACTCCAGGGCGCCTCTTTGTTCCTAACCCTCTACATTCTCAGGTTTTACAGTGGGCTCATGCTTATCTCCTTTCTGGACACCCTGGGACTACGAAAATATGCAAGCTCATCCAGAGAAAGTTCTAGACTACAGAAGGGTGTCCGGGAATTTGTTGCCGCTTGTTTGGTCTGTGGCCAGAACAAAAAGCCAAGGACCCACCCTCATGGCCTGCTGCATCCGCTGCCCATTCCAATTCACCCCTTGTCTCAAATTTTCATGGACTTCATCACAGGCTTCATCCTCAGTCTCAAGGAAATATGGCAATCCTAGTAGTTGTAGACAGATTTTCAAAAGCTTGTCACCTCCTTCTTTTGCCCAAGCTCCCTACAACCAGCCAAACTCTGGAACTGTTGATGAAACGTGTTCAGGATCCATGGTTTTCCACAGGGTATGGTTTCTGATTGGGGCCCACAGTTTACTTCCCGGTTCAGGAAGGCATTTAGCAGAAACATTGGATCCTCCATCAGCCTGTCCTCTGGTTTGAATCCCCAGTCAAATGGCCAAACTCAGAGGGTAAATCAAGAGATTGAAAAGACACTAAGGTACCTGGTTGAGGTACCTGAATTTGCACATAACACCCTTTACAATTCCTTCATAGGCATGTCCCTCCCCCTCCATGCCTATTTCCTGGACTGGAGCTAGAGGTCGATGTTCCAGCTGCCACAAGGCTGTTTCAATGATGCCGATGTTCATGGCAAAGAGCTCGTTTTGCCTTATTGAGGGCTGTCCGACATCAGCAGAGGCAGGCAAACTGCACCGGAGGGCAGGACTCAAGCTTCGCTCGGGATAAAGAGTATGGCTCTCATCCAGAGACCTTTCTTTGCGAGCGGAATCCCCTCGATACATTGTTCCTTTCAAGGCAGGGTTCAGTATCTTGTGGATTGGGAGGGCTTTGGCCCAGAGGAGCAGTCCTGGGTTCCTGCACGAGATATTCTCGACCGGCTCTCTGAGTTTCACAGAGCCCAAGGAAACTGTCAGAAGAACGTCAAGGGCCATTCCTAGGGGAGGGTCTCCTGTAAAGATCTCATCTCTGCACTGCTGTTCCACTTCCGGCCTGCAGGGGACGCCTTCCTTAAGGCTTCTTTGTTATGCTCCCTTCAGGCCTCCAGATGGCATGTTTACCCCAAGCCCAGTGGTCTTCACCCCTGCAGAGGGCAATATCTTACTTAATCTTGCTTAGCATTCTCTTTGTTAGTCCTGATTCCCTTCACCTGTGTTTTATCCTTTATAAGTGTGCTCGTTCTCTGCTATTGTGTTCAGTCTTGAGCCTACGTACTCCAGTTACCAGCTCTTGGTTAAGTCTGTACATTATAATACCTTTTTGACCCTTGTGTCTATTTTCATTTCTCTGTTTTATGGAAGCTCGGCTATCCTAGTTTATTTGTACTTTGTAACCTTGGTTTCTCAAGTAATTATTTTTTGTTTGGATGGCTCAATTCTCCTGACTCATGATTCTTCTGCTCTTGGGTTTCTATACCTGGAAGTTGGCATGTCGTCCGGAGCGCGTACGACCAAGGCATCATTTCAACCGAACTCTAATAAAAAGACACCGGATGCCGGCCATAGCCTCCCGGCCAGATAACCTTACCTTTTTCAATCCTATGGCCGGCAAGGCTTCTCTCTTCGATGCCAATAGCTCGAGCTCTCATTGGATGCTGACGAGAGCCTCCCGACCAGACAACCTCACCTTTTCCATTCTGCGGCCAGCAAGGCTTACCCATTCGTTGCCAGGAGCTCACACTCCCTTCGGACGTAGGTGAAAGCCCCCGGCTACCTGTTTTGCCATTCTGTCTTACGTACGGAGAGGTTTACCCATCCAATGCACGGAGTCAGGGCTCCCATTGGATGTAGGTAAGAGCTTCCCGGCTAGACAACATTACCTTTTCCGTCCTTTGGCCAGCGAGGCTTAACCGTTCGATCCGGGAGCTAAGCTCCTGTCGGACGAAGGGAAGAGCCTCCTGGCTGGACAACCTTTTCCGTCTTTCAGCCAGAGAGGTTTACCCGTTCGATTCCTGGAGCTAAGCTCCTATCGGACGTCGGTCTGAGCCTCCCGGCTAGACAACCTGACCTTTTCCATCCTTGGCCAGCGAGCCTCCTGGCCAGCCAACCACGACCTTACCACGTGGTTTAGGTTACAAACCTACAAGCAAGCTGTTCGATGCCGCAAGTACCAAACACACAAATAAACCCTCCCTCCTTCCTACGGTCGCCAAGGCTTACCCATCTCTTGCCGGGAGTAGCAAACTCCCATATAACGCTGACGACAGCCTAACGACCACACAAACTTACCTTTTCCATCCTACGGCCTGCGAGGCTCACCCAGTTTTTTGTGGAACAGGAAGTCCCCGCTGGTCGCTAGCAAGATCCTCCTGGGCACCTATCGTTACCTTTTCTGTCCCACATTTGGAGAGGCTTACCCGTTCGATGCGTGTGCTCCCTTCGGATGCCGGCGAGAGCCTCCTGGTTAGACAACCTTACCTTTTCCTTTTCTATGGTCAGCGAGGCTTACCCATTCGATGTGTGTGCTCCCTTCGGACGCTGGCGAGAGCCTCCTGGACAGACTTGCTTTACGTTTCCACTCTACGATCGGCGAGGCTTACCCGTTCGATGTGTGTGCTCCCTTCAGACGTTGGTAACAGTCTCTCGGCCACGCAACTTACCTTTCCATTTGACGGTAGGCGAGGCTTAACCGTCCGACGTCTCGTCCTCTCGCCAAATCCTGCAAAAAAAAAAAAAAAACCTCTCAGCTACCCTCAGCTACTCTCACATCTTTTAACCCTGCCTGGCGAGGCTTACCCGTTCGATGTTCTGAGTTTGAGGCCACATCGGATGCCGCAAGAGTCCTCCCAGTTGGGTTTTCCTTTCCAACTCTCCCCGTCCGCCGAGGCTTACTCGTCTGATGCGTGTGCTCCCTTCAGACATCTGGCGAGAGTTCTCCCGGACGGGCCTATGCTTGCCGGCCGCAAGTGAGTCTCATCCATCCGATGCCGTGAGTCGGGATCTCCCTTCGGATGTCGCCAAAGTCCTCCTTGTCGGCCAGCCCAAAGCTTTTTATCTGCCAAACCGAGAGGACCCAGACGTCCGTCATCCTGAGTCTAAATATCCTGTCGGAGGCCCATAGGGCCCGTACACCGACACCGTGACCTATTCCGGTCGAGGCAACTCGGGTCCTCCCGGTCAGGCACTACAACCACGCTGCTCCTCCTCATCGGCCGGTAGGGCTCACCGTTCCAACGCCAAAAAGCTCCAGTTGAGCATCGGCTCGAGCCCTACCGACCGGGCACCAACAACCACGTAGTTCACTAGCTGTAGCCGGTAGGGCCTACTCTCCCAATGCCCAAGTCGCTCCCTCTGGAGTACATAGGCCCTTCCAGCCTGCCAACGAGATGAATTCTCAGAAACCAAATCAGCCCCCACCAGTACTCTATGCTTTTTTGGGGGGGCATTCTATAAAATGGTGGCTGTCCTCTTGTACATTTGCCTTTTTGGGGGGTACTCTAGGTTCGGGCCATTCCCGAGGTCGGAGCCCTTCCCCGGACAGCATGCCAAATACGCATACCATACCTCAGCTAATTATATGTAAGCGTGAACTAGTGAAATGTAATTTATTAATAAGATTCGGGAGGAGCGCGTCAGATACTTAGCCTAATCAACACAGGTGGACCATAATCAAGTAATCAATCCCATAGTATAAATATCGCTGACTTACCTCTATCCATTGACTTACCTCTATCCATCAGCATCCCTCCTCCACCCCATCTCCTCACTTCAAGTTCACTTTATAAATAGACGAGGAAGGGGGGGTACTCTAGGTTCGGCCCATTCCCAAGCTCGGAGCCCTTCCCCGGACAGCACGCCAAATACGCATACCATACCTCAGCTAATTATATGTAAGTGTGAACTAGTGAAACAAGTTAACAGCTTAAGTCATTTGTGGATTAATGCGTTTTGGATACGCGAACCGTTTAAACGATTCAATTCGATTTGGTGAACTGGTTCAAAAGATCCGGATACGTCGAATGATTCGTTTGCGAACCGGATATCACAAACTGCTTTGTTTTGAACTGTCTTACAACAGACACGGAAGAGAAGACAATGCTGAATAAAGTCATACTTTTTGCTATTTTTGGACCAAAATGTATTTTCGATGCCTCAAAAAATTCTAACTGACCCTTTTTTTCCTTACCTTTGTGGACATGGACAGTATACTGTACACACAGTTTCAATGGAGGGACTGAGAGCTCTCGGATTAAATCTAAAATATCTTAAACTGTGTTCCGAAGACAAATGGAGGTCTTGCTGGTTTGGAACGACATGAGGGTGAGTTATTAATGACATAATTTTCATTTTTGGGTGAACTATCCCTTTAATGTCTTATAAGCACACATAAGGTTACACATTTCACTCTTGCCATAACTTTATTAATAGACAAACAAGAAATAATGTATAATAATATAATTAATATGAATATGAAGGATATAGCAACTCTGCATCCACTCTTTCATTTCAATATCAAGTCAATATCACAACAAAAAAATAGGGTTTAACTTTTTTCACTTTTAATTGCAGATACCATGAGAAAACAACAAAAGGTGCTAATATATACTCACAATGTGATATAATACTACCAAAATAGTTATTATAATCCTAACTTTTAACTCCATACCGAAGTCCCAGATAGCCAGACAATGTAAAATAAATAAAAATAAATATACAAATTATTTGTGGGACTCTAGTGTACACTGTAAGTTTGAAAACGTTTAGCTTACATGATTAATATAAATAAACAATGCTCATAAATGACTGCTGAGGTCGTATTCTCAAGTCAAGTCAAGTCAAATCAAGTCACCTTTATTTATATAGCGATTTAAACAAAATACATTGCGTCAAAGCAACTGAACAACATTCATTAGGAAAACAGTGTGTCAATAATGCAAAATTATAGTTAAAGGCAGTTCATCATTGAATTCAGTGATGTTATCTCTGTTCAGTTTAAATAGTGTCTGAGCATTTATTTGCAAACAAGTCAACGATATCGCTGTAGATGAAGTGACCCCAACTAAGAAAGCCAGAGGCGACAGTGGCAAGGAACCGAAACTCCATCGGTGACAGAATGGAGAAAAAAACCTTGGAAGAAACCAGGCTCAGTTGGGGGGGGCAGTTCTCCTCTGACCAGACGAAAGTTCAATAGTAGTTAAATTCCAGGCTGCAGCAAAGTCAGATTGTGCAGAAGAATCATCTGTTTCCTGTGGTCTTGTCCTGGTGGTCGTCTGGACAAGGTTTTTACAGTGGAACTGTATCTGGGGCTCTAGCTGTGCTGCTCTCCGCTGTCTTTCAGGGCTGGAGAGGTCCTTTCTAGGTGCTGATCCACCATCTGGTCTGGATACGTACTGGATCTAGGTGACTGCAGTGACCTTCGGATCTGGATACAGACTGGATCTGGTGGCTACGGTGACCTCGGAATAAGAGAGAAACAGACAAATATTAGCGTAGATGCCATTCTTCTAATGATGTAGCAAGTACATAGGGTGTTATGGGAAGTGTTTCCGGTTCCAGTTTACCTAATTAATGCAGGCAAAAAATCCTTTAACGGATTTGGATTTTAAAAGCTTATAAGTATGTTATGTGTAAGCCAGGTTAAAGAGATGTGTCTTTAATCTAGATTTAAACTGCAAGAGTGTGTCGAACTATGTTAGGTAGGTTATTACAGAGTTTAGGCACCAAATAGGAAAAGGATCTGCCGCCCGCAGTTGATTTTGATATTCTAGGTATTATTGAATTGCCTGAGTTTTGAGAACGTAGCGGACGTAGAGGATTAAAATGTAAAAGGAGCTCATTCAAATACTGAGGTCCTAAACCATTCAGGGCTTTATAAGTAATAAGCAATATTTTAAAATCAATACGATGTTTGTTAGGGAGCCAGTGCAGTGTTGACAGGACCGGGCTAATATGGTCATACTAACTAATTCTAGTAAGAACTCTTGCTGCTGCATTTTGGACTAGCTGTAGTTTGTTTACTAAGCGTGCAGAACATCCACCCAATAAAGCATTACAATAATCTAACCTTGAGGTCATAAATGCATGGATTAGCATTTCTGCATTTGACATTGAGAGCATAGGCCGTAATTTAGATATATTTTTTAGATGGAAAAATGCAGCTTTACAAATGCTAGAAACGTGGCTTTCTAAGGAAAGATTGCGATCAAATAGCACACCTAGCTCCTAACTGATGACAAAGAATTGACAGAGCAGCCATCAAGTCTTAGACAGTGTTCTAGGTTATTACGAGCAGAGTTTTTAGGTCCTATAATTAACACCTCTGTAAAGTGAGTTGAGGCTTGGACCTGGAAACAGCGCTTATTACATCACTTAACAAACAAATAGTATTATCACATTTAATCTTGGCTATGACACTAAAAAAAAATTACAGAACAGGTGGAATTGAATGCAATGATCTTTAACAAACAGTGGATGAAACAGGTTATTATGTAGCAGCAGATCAACAGGTAAGAACTTAACTTGAGTAATGACTCATTGTTGCAGAAGATGAACTGGTGCAGGCTGGCTGAATTTTCCAGTGAACGGGTGGGCACAGAAGAAGAGGGAAACTTGCAGAAATAAAAAAAGACTCATCCGTCAGAATGCTGTTCATAGACTTCAGTTCAGCATTCAACACTATCATCCGTTAATAGCTCATTCGAAAACTGGTCTAGCTGGGGCTCAACACTTCGCTGTGCAACTGGCTGTTGGACTTTTTGACTGGAAGACCTCAGGCAGTATGGGTCAGCAGCAACACATCCAGCACCATCACTCTGAACACTGGGGCCCACCAAGGATGTGTTCTGAGCCCCCTCCTCTTCACTCTACTGACCCACGACTGCACACAGTCACACAACTTCAACCTCTTTATTAAGTTTCTGGGTGACACGACTGTGGTGGGTCTCAATTGTAACAAAGATGAGACAAACTACAGGAGTAAGGTGAGCTGCCTGGCCGAGTGGTGACAATAATCTCTTTCTGAATGTGGAGAAGATGAAGGAGATTGTTGTTGACTTCAGGAGAGCGCACACTCAGAGTCAGCATGCTTAACCAATCACAACTGGGGCTGCTGTGGTCTAATGGTTAGAGAGCCGGACTAGTTATCAGTAGGTCACCGGGTCGAGTCTCGGTGCTGAAATAATTTGTAGGTGGGAGGGAGTGAATGAAAAACGCTCACTTCCACCCTCAATACCCATTGCTGAAGTGCCCACTGAACCCCCAGCTGCCCACTGCTCTGGGTGTGTTCACAGTATGTTCACTTCTCACTGCTGTGTGTGTGCGCACTTTGATGGGTTAAATGCAGAGCAGGTCCAACTTTCACTTCACTTTCACAACACACACTGGCCCAGCTATCCAATCACAGCACATTTCATATTTCAGAAGGCAGGCCTTTATTTGATACAGGAACTATTCAAGCCGTTAATGCTAGACTGGGGAGAGAGGTTTGGTAATAATTTAAAATAAGTGAAAAATTATGTTTTTCGAACATCCTAGTATGAGAGCCTGTTCTAGTTCACCCTCAAAACAAAATCAAGACTTTGTAAAAGAGCATAACAGGACCCCTTTAAAAGCACTGAATGTGTCTTTCTAAAGCAGGGCTGAATTTACCTCTTATCATGACATAAAGGCAAAACTCATTTTTGCTCATTTTTGTTTATGGCAAGCTCAGTTTGTAAAGGTAAGCTATTAATTTAAATTATAATGTAATTGGCATCATTTACAAAATTAGGTGATTATGTTCGCATGTCTATGCAAATGTCTATTTGTGACGTTCGTGCATCAGGAAAACACAAGGAGAGGGGAAGATCTAATTGCTGGTAGGTTTATTGAACAAAAAGGTAATTCAAAACAAACAGTCCCAAGTAGACAAACAAAACAAAAGAGGGAACCGGATGAAATGGACAGGGAACTCGGAGGATGAGATAGTAAGGGGAAGTCTCGGGAGACGAGAGCATAAATACACGAAGGGTAAGGACTCCATACAAACAACAGGGAGAGACCGCTATTTATAAGGAGACTAATGACAATAGATTTCCTGCACCTGTGCGATTAACTGGAGTGCAATTACGGTGAAGACAGGACCAGACTAGAGGAATTATAGTGCCTATGGTGAAGTGCCTAAGGAGAAGGGAGCTCACTAGTGGACACCCAGGAAAACAGAGACTGACAGCGTGACATTACCCCCTCCCCTACAGAGCAGATGCCAGATTCTCCACCTGAAACCCAGGGAAACCCAACAGATAAAGAAGCTAGGAGGGAGGTGGAGTGGCGGATGACTAGGGGGAGGGACGGAGGGCCAGAAAACATAGTACACAGAGACAGGAGAACCAGGTAGAATGGGGAAACAGAGACAACACAACCAGGTAGAATGGGGAGACAGAGACAAGGCAACCAGGTAAAATGGAAAGACAGAGACAAGAGAAGTGTAACACAAAAGGAGGAGTCCAGGAGGGTGGTGGACCGGCGGTGGATCAGGGGGAGGGACGGAGGGCCAGGTCCAAAGAAGGAAACAGACAGAAAAACAAAAGAAAACAAAAACACAGGTCCATGAAGGACATCACGTGATGCCCACCCGGGCGGAGCAGAAGACCACCACAGCCTTGTGGTTGAGGCCGGAGTCCCCCAGGGCGGAGCAGAAGACCACCACATCCGTGTTGCCAGACCAACGGGAGGACGAAACTCTGGTAATCCTATGGTGTTTCCACTGGATTCCAGAAGAACAGCGCTGACCAGACTCCGCTCACGAAGACCACTGGTGACCTGCATTTGTTCATGAAGATCCCCGGTGACTTGACTCAGTCCTTGAAGATCACCGGTGACTTGACTCAGCCCTTGAGGATGACCAGTGACTTGACTCTGTCCTTGAAGATCACCAGTGACTTGACTCAGTCCTTGAAGATCACCGGTGACTTTACTCAGTCCTTGAGGATGACCAGTGACTTGACTCAGTCCTTGAAGATCACCAGTGACTTGACTCTCTGAAAGATCAGCAGTAACTAGCCTTGTCTCTGGAAAGTCCATGGTAGCTAATCCTGACTCTGGAAGGTCAATGGTGACTAACCCTGACTCTGGAGGGTCTACGAGCACCTGACTCGACTCTGGAGGGTCAACCGGAACCTGACTCGACTCTGGAGGGTCAACCGGAACCTGACTCGACTCTGGAGGGTCAATGGACACCTGACTCGACTCTGGAAGGTCAACAGGAATCTGACTTGATTCTGGGGAATCAACTGGAACGTGACTCAACTCTGGATGGTCAATAGGAGCCTGACTTGACTCTGGACAGTCAACTGGAATTTGACTCTACTCTGGAAGGTCAACAAAAACTAGCCTTGTCTCTGGAAAGTCCATGGTAGCTAATCCTGACTCTGGAAGGTCAATGGTGACTAACCCTGACTCTGGAGGGTCCACGAGCACCTGACTCGACTCTGAAGGGTCAACCGGAACCGGACTCGACTCTGGAGGGTCAACCGGAACCTGACTCGACTCTGGAGGGTCAATGGACACCTGACTCGACTCTGGAAGGTCAACAGGAATCTGACTTGATTCTGGGGAATCAACTGGAACGTGACTCAACTCTGGATGGTCAATAGGAGCCTGACTTGACTCTGGACAGTCAACTGGAATTTGACTCGACTCTGGAAGGTCAACAAAAACTAGCCCTGACTCTGGAGGGTCAACGGTAACGAACCCTGACTCTGGAAGGTCGACGGTGACTAACCCTGACTCTGGAGGGTCCATGAACACCTGACTCAACTCTGGAGCATCAACCGGGAACTGACTCAACTCTGGAAAGTCAACGGGCACCTGACTAGACTCTGGAAGGTCAACAGGAATCTGACTCAACTCAGGGAAGCCCACTATAACTGCCTTCCTCTGCAGTGGCTCCGGGCTGGCGGCCATCTTGTGCAGTGGTGCTGGCTCCGCAGACGTGACATGAACAGTCTTGGGAATCTCTAGGATTTTTGACAGCCTGGAGATATAATCCAAAAATGTCACTGCTGTCATCTTAGGCGTAGGCGCTGAGCTGGCGGCCATCTTGCACTGTGGCGCTATGCTAGCATCCATCTTGCCTCCTGGCGCTGGGTTGGCAGCCATATTGTGCTGTGGCGCTGGATTGGCGGCCCTCTTGTGCTTTGGGGCTGAGCTGGCGGTCATCCTGCACGGTGGCGCTGGACTGGTGGCCACTTTGTGCTTTGGTGCTGTGCTGGCGTCCATCTTGCCCCTTGGCGCTGGGTTGGCAGCCATCTTGTGCTGTGGCGCTGGACTGGCGGCCATCTTGTGTGTTGGCGTTGAGCTGTCGGCCATCCTGCACTATGGCGCTGGACTGGTGGCCACTTTGTGCTTTGGCGCTGTGCTGGCGGCCATCTTGCCTCATGGTGCTGGGTTGGCGGCCATGCCGCACAGCGGCGCTGGGTTGGTGGCCATTTTGTGCAGCAGCACAGGACTGGCAGCCATCTTGTACAACGGCGCTGGCTCAGCCGATTTGCGTCTCCTCTCCCCTCTCTGGTCATAATGGGGAAATGGCTGCTCCCAACCGAACCCTGGGTCAATGGGAGCCCACAGTGGAGATTTTTGCCGGACCTCCTCTCGACTGCTTGCTCCGGAGCGACCTCCCCTGGTTCCACGGAAAACCACTTAGCCAGTGCTCTCAAAACCGATTCTCTCCCGCTTGATGGCTGAGGAGGAAATTGGAGTAAACATACGCTGGATCTCAGGTGGATGGAGTCCTTCTGTGACGTTCGTGCATCAGGAAAACACAAGTAGAGGCGAAGATCCAATTGCTGGTATGTTTATTGAACAAAAAGGTAATTCAAAACAAACAGTCCAAGTAGACAAACAAAACAAAAGATGTATCCGGATGAAACGGACAGGGAACTCGGAGGACGAGATAGTAAGGGGAAGTCTCGGGACACGAGAGCATAGGTACACGAAGGGTAAGGACTCCATACAAAGAACAGGGAAAGACAGCTATTTATAAGGAGACTAATGACAATAGATAGCCTGCACCTGTGCGATTAACTGGAGTGCAATTACTGTGAAGACAGGACCAGACTAGAGGAATTATAGTGCCTATGGTGAAGTGCCTAAGGAGAAGTGAGCTCACTAGTGAACACCCAGAAAACAGAGACTGACAGCATGACACTATTGAATGAGGCTAATCACTGTCTGTCATGTCAGTTTACTCCTTGCATTTAAACATACTCCACATGGTTTCTGGAGCAACGTAAGTGGATAATTACAAATGTGTTAATTTTTTTTTTTTGACAGTCTATGATGTGAACACACAAGATACACAGTTATAATAGGCATGTATGTATGCAAATCTCTAAGTCTCTAAGTAAAAAGAGTTGAACTGCACACTCAAGTATTTTGTCAAATAATACATACATGCGTCATGCATGATGAAACCCACATTAATTGGTCCCATATGGTATGAATGTAGATTTTGGTTTGATTTGTTTCTTATAAATGAGATTATCTAATTATCTAATGTATATCTTAATATACAGTTTTCTTAATATAGCTTACTGATCTGGATAAATTTATGTACACTTAATGTGTGTTTTATCATACTCTGACTTTAGTTCTATGACTTGTATCTCATAAAGGTGTGTTTGCTTTAGCTATTTAAGAAAATTTAAATCTCTCTTTCTAAACTTGTATTAACTAAAAGCACCCATCTCTTTGTCTATTCAGGGGAAATATCTGTACAGAGAGGTTGCAACTTACCTGCGCTTAACAGATGCACCTCCTGCTGTTCCCTATTTCACTGTCCTTTCTGTTTCTGAAACTCATCTTCAGCTTAACTTTTCTAGGGCAGTCGTCCATGAAGGTAGCATCATTTATGATAGATGTTTTTTGTTTTTTTTTATGTTGTAATGAAAGTTAATGTTAAATGGATGTATGATTCATGTTTTAGTTTACTAAAATAAAAAGCAATGTCAATATTGTCAGGGCATGTTGCATGGTTAATATCTAAATGTAACATAATATAAATTCACAACATCATATATCAGTCAGTCTCCTGTATATAAAAAAGGTTTATAAATAAATATAAATAATACATTTTACAGTAGGTCATAGCTCTGCAACCTCCCCATACAGGTGCTGGTCATGTAATTAGAATATCATCAAAAGGTTGATTTATTTCACTAATTTCATTCAAATAGTGAAACTTGTGTATTATATTCATTCATTACACACAGACTGATATATTTTAAATGTTTTTTTCCTTTTAATTTTGATGTTTATAACTGACAACTAAGGAAAATCCCAAATTCAGTATATAGGTTTATGCCTATAACAAAGCCCAGTGTAAAGCAGAATGCAGACAATTGTATTTGGAACATTAGAATACTGTATGCTCTCCAATATGCAGTCAATTTCGCGTATACATCGCAGGGATACAGAACACGATTTTTTTAGGGATCACCTGCATAGTTATGTCTAATAACAATATAACACGATTTATGTTCTGCTTTAATGTTTGACAAAACTTGTCTATTAATATCTGTTTGCATAAATTTCATAGAATGCTAATGTTATGTAGAAATAAAACCATTATTATTGGTAAAATATTGGCCAGCAACCTTAGCATTTTGTTGTTAGCTTCACTATTTACTGAATCAAGTACGTTTTCAGTAGTCCTATTTCAAAATAGGAGTTTTGTTGAAGAAAGGTTCTAAGAAATGTGAAGAAAGAAAATAAGCTTGACCTCTTTTGTGAAATGTTTTTGTGTAGACTCTCCCAAATCTTCAGTTTTCATTTTGAAGGTTTCCCAAGGACAAAGATGTGAGGAAGAAGTGGGAAGTGGCTGTAATAATATTAAAACTCCATATACATCGGTAAGAAGGAGGCGGGAACCGGCGGACAATCAAAACATTTTAATAATCAAAAATAAACAAAACAGCACGTCAGCCCCTCACGGCGACTGACGCGCACAAATAAAAGCCAAAACATAAAATATGTCCCAGGCTTGGTCCTCTCTCGTCCTTCACGGTCGTCGCTCCAGTTTTATATTCTTCCATCTCCTACGTGGGATTCGATACTGGCGGTGGGGCGCAGGTGTAGCTCATCTCCAATGTCCAAGTAGGATAGACGAGGCGAGACAAAAGGAGATGGAAGGAGGAGCGACAGGGACGAGAGAGGGGAGAGAGAAAAAAAAAAAAAAAGAATTCCGGTTCCCAGACGCACTGCTGCTCGGCCCTCCACCAGCTGGGTGATCTCCTCCGCGGTGCCTGGCGGTGGCACTGGACGGCCCTCGGCGGACGGCACGACACTCCTCTCCCGCCGATGGACGGCGACGGCTCCTCCGATTTTGGGCAGCGGCAGGAGTCCCCCGTTCCCTGCCCCTCCGGATTCCATTCCAGGCGGCAGGCTCCGGCCCCCTGGCGAACGGCGCCGACTCCTCCGCTCCCTCACGGACGGCAGCCGCCCCTCCATATCGTGGGCGCCCGTCCCCGGCAACTCACTCCAGCCCACCGCCTCGAGCGTCCATGGCGGCACATACTTCGCCTGCTCGAGGGCACCGCGGATTCACCACAGCGGCGAGGGATCTTCAGCAGCGCGTCCCTCCTTCTCCCGGGTTTCGGCACCACTGTAATAATATTAAAACTCCATATACATCGGTAAGAAGGAGGCGGGAACCGGCGGACAATCAAAACATTTTAATAATCAAAAATAAACAAAACAGCACGTCAGCCCCTCACGGCGACTGACGCGCACAAATAAAAGCCAAAACATAAAATATGTCCCAGGCCTGGTCCTCTCTCGTCCTTCACGGTCGTCGCTCTAGTTTTATATCCTTCCATCTCCTACGTGGGACTCGATACTGGCGGTGGGGCGCAGGTGTAGCTCATCTCCAATCACTACACCTGGCCTCACTCCTCGTTCCCACGCCTCTCGGCCCCGCCCCACTCGCCACAATGGCTTTGAGGAGAGAAGGATTCCATCCAAGTGATACATCAGTACTTTGCTCTAATCATTTTAAGCATGGTGATTTTGATAGGACAGGTCCAAGATGGTGTTATTCCATCAGTTTTCAGCTTCCCGGTTCACCTTCAAAGAGTAGGTGTATCCTCATAAGACTATTAGCATTCATAAACGTAAAAGGTTCATAAATGTAAATTATCAATCACAGGCCAGGGTAAAAAGCTTATCCCTTTATATATATATTGTATTTTGCTTCATTTTAGTTGGAAAATGGCAGGACTATGTCTACCTCCAGAAGAGCTGAAGAAATCCTATTCGTGGCCTCAGGATTCCCAGGAAACTGCAACCTCAAGCCCACAACCTTAACCTAATGATACTTTAAACATCATCACTTTTTGCTTCCACTCATATTAAACACGCTCACAAATAAACCCATACAAACACAATTTAAGACACGTTGAACATGCATTACTGGCACACACACACAAACACACACACACACACACAGTGCTGGCAGTGGCTTTGACATCTGATGACTATAGGAAAGAATGTGGGCCATAAACTAGTGTGGTCAAAATAATGTTTGTGAAGTGAAACATTACTCAAACCATGTTCATCCCTCTTTCTATTAGGATCATGGCTATGCCTTGCCTGCTTCTCCTACCGCTCTTAAGACCAGACTCAAAGAAGCCTTGGCAAGAGTGGAACGTCTAGAGCGAGAGAAGAAGAATTCCATGGCCAGAGAAAAGAGGGCAAAAACCACAGTGAAGAGTCTTTTGGTGGATTTGACCAGCATCATTTGACAAGAGCTACCACCTTCTAGCCCTGAAAAACAACGGAGGCACAGTGAAGGTGTGATTAAGATTAAGATATTAATCTTTGAAAAAATAACGCAGATTAATCCATTCCGTATTGACCTTTGAACCTGGAGCCACCATTCGACTGTAAAATGAAGGAGGGAGACGAGAGCGCGATGGCACTGCCTGGATCATTGATTGGAACATTTACTTATAAAAAACGGCCTGATGGAAGTGTTGCAATGTCTGCAGCAAGGAATTTGCATATCATCACAGTTCGTCCACTCTAAAGTACCACATCAATGCAAATAATCCAGGAGTTAACGTTAATCTGGAGGTACGACCTAGCACATCCCATGATACCAACTCTAGCAGTCAACGTCATCTTCAAGATGCCTTGTTTGTACATTGAAAAAAAATCTTCTCCGTGAAGCACTTTTAAATTTATTTTCTTAGCATATTGGGTCATATTGTTGATTGTTATGGCCATTATTTGAACAATGAAAATAATTATAAAAGTTTTTTTTTACTTTATTGTCACTATTATTCATTGATTCATTTGAATTGAAATATTTTATACTTTTACAGGAAAAATAATGTATGTGATTAATTTAGAATAATTAATCACAGAATATGTAATTAATTAGATAAAAAAAAAATTAATTGATTGACAGCCCTAATATTAAGGTTGCCTTATTCTTATTTTCTCTGTTCTTAAAGTGTATTTGAGTACAGTGTAAAGCGCAGTATTATGTATTGTATTATTTTTATTATTATTATTATAAGGTGCTGAGAGGGTGAATCTGCCAAGCTTCAGCAATAGAAGCTCCTAAGGTGTCAACTGTCACATGGGAGGAGATTGGGACAGAGGATGTTTTCCTTCTTGGGGAGCACATTAAGGAGACCCAGTTTGGCATTGACAACCATCAGTCTGATTTGTTGTCATTGGTTGTGTCTGTGTCTCTAAAGATAAGGCTCCACCATGTTGCCAAACTCGACTCTCTTGAACTACAGAAAGAAAGCACGAAAAAGAAGCTCTGCAAAACAGTCCTCTTTCAGGGATTTTAGTGTGTGTGTGTGTGTGTGTGTGTGTGTGTGTGAGTGTGAGTGAGAGTGAGAGTGAGAGAAGAGTTTGTGTGTGTGTGTGTGTGTGTGTGTGATACCAGATACATATCCCCTGTAAAGACATTGTCTCAGAAAACCACTGGGACAAGACAGATGATTCTTCTCTCAATCCGACTTTGCTGCTGCCTGGAATTGAACTGCTGGTTTCATCTGATCAGAGGACAACTGGTTTAAAGTGCTATATAAATAAAGGTGATCTTATTTATAGTGTGTGATTTATAAATATCCTACAGCACATATTTAGATTTTGGACGTCTGGTCACTTGATTTCTTATATCCCAATAACATATAACTGTTAAGACTACTAAAAATATTAAAATACGCTGAACCATGTGTCCTGTATCATAGCTTCGCTCCAGTCCAACGGGAGGCGCTAAACACATACGTTTGTTTGACAAACACCATTAAACCTCAGAGGAAGAAGTGTTTTACCACGCTCTGTTGTTATGTCAGCGTGTTGCCTTCATACAACCAGTTAGACGTTTCTAAAAAGAGATACAGTTTTTGAATCAGTTCAGTAAGTACCTGTAATATTATCATCCTCATATTCGTGACTGAGTTTTGAAGCGAGCAGGAATGTCTGGAGGAGTTTATCATCTGAACTGAGATCTGCTGCTGTGAAGATGGAGTTTGTGAAAGAGGAGAGAGAAGAGAACACGAGTGAACCAGAAACCTTCACAACAAAACAAGAGGAAACAGAAACCTGGAGAATAAAACAAGAAGAACCAGAAACCTGGAGAATAAAACACGAGGAACCAGAAACCAGCACAATAAAACAAGAGGAACCAGAAACTTTGAGAATAGAACATGAGGAAAGAGAAATAAAACACAAGGAACCAGAAACCTGCACAATAAAACAAGAGGAACCAGAAACTTTGAGAATAGAACACGAGGAAACAGAAATAAAACACGAGGAAACAGAAACTTTGAGAATAGAACACGAGGAAACAGAAATAAAACACGAGGAACCAGAAACTTTGAGAATAAAATATGAGGAACAAGGAGGTTGGTGTTTATTCTTCATTCATCTTTAATGACTGTTTGTGGTATATTAGGCTTACAAAGATTTTTTTGTGGGTGTTTTGTGACCTGTGTGGGTGTGTTGTTTTATTTTTGTCCATAAATTGCTGAAAACCACAATATGGAACACAGCCTTGTTTATCACAATGTAAATTTAAACATAAAAATGTGAAGTCCAAAACTGAATCAAATTTAACACACCAAAATGGCTGAAGACAACTATAACAGAAATAAATCACAACCTAGATAGACCCTATTGCAGAGTCAAAGTCAAAATCCAGAATCAAAATTTTGTTGCATAAAACATAAAAAAACGACGCTTATTCTTACATTCACTCAAAATTGCTCCCATATTGACTGGTACTGTGACTTGATTTGCCAGTTTCTTTTGTGGACAGGCTGTGTGATCAGCTGCTCTTCTTGTGAGCACCCATTTCTTGACATATTTCTGTGGATTCCACTGATTCACAGGAGGCCCAATATATGTTATTTTATTAGTAGTTCAGCAGAGAAAACAGAACACCTCCAGTGAAGACCAAAGAAAGAAATTTAATTTCATCAGTTTAATTTTTTGCACAGATTAGTTAATTGTTGTGCAGACATCTTAATAATAAAAAATAAAATAATGGTTTGAGATTGAACAACAACAAAAAAAGAAAATAAAAATAAACGCAACTTAAAAGCATACAAGTAAAAACTATGAAAAATTCAGACTACTATTAGTACTGTATGTTTGAGAGGTCATACATCCACAATGTTTCTACTACTAGCAGTAGGCTATGTAAACTTTTTTTTTTGCTTGATGGACTAAAAGAAACTAAAATAAATTAAAAATGCAGCGCTCAAGTTTAAAGTTCATCTTCTACCTCATAACCGGTGTTATTTTCAGTTTCACTGCCACAGACGCATCCTTTATGATCAGCCTCTTAGGACTAACAACATTAGCGATGTGTTTTAAGGTTACGGTCCTTGTTTGGTTCATCATTCGACCAATCAGGATGCTTAAAAGGGGGCCAGGCTTCGTGTGATGTTGTCAGCCGTCCTTTTTTTCAGCCAGTGGGCGACTGTCCCTTTTTGCCAGCAGCGTTAATTTTTCTCTTTGGTTGTTTGAGTTGTGTTTTGTCTAGTTATTTTCTGAATTTTTTAGTTGACTGACTTTTTGTTGGTTTGAGGTTTCCTGATTTGTGGATATGTTACTAAAACTAGGTAATTGATCGTTAGAACTTGGAAATAGAGGTCTTCATGGGTCCAAAAATTTGTGCCCGAACCCGACAGAGACCCGTAATGTACTACACCAAACCGACCCGGACCCGTCTAATATTTCTAAAGCTGTACCCGGACCCATGTAGATCCGAGAAATGCCTACCTGGACCCGACCCGTATATTATTTGAAATCTGGACTCGAACCCGCCGGGAAGACACAGACCCGACTGGACCCGACGTTCACATATTCCACCTTAAATTGCTATTACAAGTCAATAAACCTGTTACATATAATACAGCTTTTTGTCTTACCTAATTTAAAGAGCCGTAGTCTCTCTTCCTTGTACCTGACTGCCTGTGAAGCATTACAATCTTCAGAAAAGAAAGTTATTCATGTTATTCCTCTCGTTATTCCAAGTCCAAGCGGAATCCATTCATTATTTTTTCAGCTTCAAAAGTCCACTTGATGTCACGGTGACGGATGACAAATGCTACTGTGCACATGTACATTCTGACTCGAGTTAATTCGCATAATAACTTACACTGTTTGCCCTTTTGAACTATAATAACGATCGCTCGTGCAATGCCATGGCTGCTGACGTTATTTATTTACTACCATCATCTGATCTCTGTCTGTGCTCTCTGCTCTGCATCGAGTCTGAATCTGAACCACTAAAACTTTAAGATTAAACGGTTCATTTATAATATTATAAAAATGGAAGAAAATGTAAAACGCGGTTTGGCAGTCGAAGTGTCCCTCACTGGTGGCCATCGAAACATGAAATACGCTCGAGACTGCACATGCGTGCTAGCTGTATCAACCTAAAATGCTGTGGCGAGTGGGGTGGGGCCGAGAGGCGTGGGAATGAGGAGTGAGGCCAGGTGTAGGGATTGAAGATGAGCTGCACCTGCGCCCCACCGCTAGTATCGAGTCTCACGTAGGAGATGGAAGGATATAAAACTGGAGCGACGACCGTGAAGGACGAGAAAGGACCAGGCCTGGGACATTATTTTATGTTTGCTTTTTATTTTGTGCACACCAGTCGTCCGTGAGGGGCTGGTGCGCTGTTTTGTATTTATTTTGTGTCATTAAAGTTCATTTTGATTGTGCGCCGGTTCCCACCTCCTTCTTCCCGATGAATATGGAGATTTGTTTGTTACAGTGGTGCCGAAGCCCGGGAGAAGGAGGGACGTGCTGCTGAAGATCCTTCGCCGCTGTGGTGAATCCGCGGTGCCCTCGAGCAGGCGAAGTATGTGCCGCCATGGACGCTCGAGGCGGTGGGCTGGAGTGAGTTGCCGGGGACGGGCGAGCTCGCTGCCGGCCGCCCACGATATGGAGGGGCGGCTGCCGTCCGTGAGGGAGCGGAGGAGTCGGCGACATTCGCCAGGGGGCCAGAGCCTGCCGCCTCCATGATGGAATCCGGAGGGGCAGGGAACGGAGGACTCCTGCCGCTGCCCAAAACTGGAGGAGCCGTCGCCGTCCATCGGGCGGCGGAGGAGTGTCGTGCCGTCCGCCGAGGGCCGTCCAGTGCCACCGCCATGCACCGCGGAGGAGATCACCCAGCTGGTGGAGGGCCGAGCAGCAGTGCGTCTGGGAACCGGAATTTTTTATTATTTTTTTCCTCTCTCCCCTCTCTCGTCCCTGTCGCTCCTCCTTCTATCTCCTTTTCTCTCGCCTCGTCTGTCCTACCCCCAGGTTCCCGCAGGTCCCCGTGAGCGGTCCCCCCTGGAGGGAAGGGGGGGGGGGAGGGGAGTAGACCACCGTCTTGGGAGTACCCCCCTTCCTGCGAGGGGCGATGGGGGTATGTGGCGAGTGGGGCGGGGCCGAGAGGGTGGGAACGAGGAGTGAGGCCAGGTGTAGGGATTGAAGATGAGGGTTGTGAGTTCTAGTCTCGGGCCGGACGGAATTGTGGGTGGGGGGAGTGCATGTACAATGCTCTCTCCACCTTCAAAACCATGACTTAGGTGCCCTTGAGCAAGGCATCGAACCCCCAACTGCTCCCCGGGCGCCGCAGCATAAATGGCTGCCCACTGCTCCGGGTGTGTGCTCACAGTGTGTGTGTGTGTTCACTGCTCTGTGTGTGTGTTCACTGCTCTGTGTGTGTGCATTTCGGATGGGTTAAATGCAGAGCACAAATTCTGAGTATGGGTCACCATACTTGGCTGAATGTCACATCACTTTTTTGTTGGATCTTTTTTATGGTTTGACCCAGTGCCAGTTGTGACTGACTCACAGTTTTTTTTCAATTGTTTAAGCACAATTTTGAAAACAGGGCCCGGTTTTTCAAACCCCTTCACACAATTAGCACAACACCTCAGATCATTTGCAAAATGAAACACTTTTGTCTAAACTATACGTTGTCATAACATACACAACCATCATATGGTCTGACTCTTTTTGAATCAGTTAAACACACCCGTGCTCAACCTAAAACACTTTTAGCATTTACACAGAAAGTGTAAAAATAAATTCACCAACACCACATGACACCAATTGTGCAGACTGATAAAAATATTAATTTATTTTCATGTACTCAAGTGAGTCAATACTGAACATTTCAACAAAACATTCATAAAATATTTTCCAGTTTTCATATATTACAGTATTACTGAACGTACCATTGTACTCTAAGCTTACAGTAATACTGTAACATAAATTACATATCCAGTTCAGTACCAAAAAAACAAAAAAAAATCTCTCTGCCTAGCTGGATCTGGCCACAGGGCCTCGTCAACATCACAGACTATATTTTCATTTGCAAGGCAACGTGGGAATAATCTTTTCGAGTGACGAATCCACCCTTGTATGGATGCTGGTTCAATTTGATCACATATTTCCTCCATAGCTTGAATGAGGGGCATCTGGACATAGGGCCGGAGATCATAAATCTTCTATCGCCATGTTGAGAAGAACTCCTCGATGGGTTTTAGGAAGGGGGAGTATGGCGGTAGGTATTGAACTGTAAATTATGGGTGTTGTTGTAACCAGTTTTGGACCAGAGCAGAACGATGGAAAGCTACATTGTCCCAGACGACAATGTATTGCATCTGGTCCCTTTGGTTTGCTGCTGTGATTATATTGTGTTATCGGTCTAAAAATGTAAGAATGAGTTCAGTGTTGTAAGGACCCAAGCTGGCATGGTGGTGGAGGACCCCATTCTGTATAATGGCAGCACAAAGGGTAATGTTACCCCCATGTTGCCCTGGTACATTGACAATAGCCCTGAGGCCGATGATGTTTCTTCCCCTTCTTCGTACTGTTGTCAGGTTAAATCCAGCCTCATCAATGTAAATAAACTCATGCGGGACTTCCTCCGCATCCATTTGCAAAACTCTCTGAAATACAGCAAAAGATCACATTGTGTAGATCAGTATACTGTAGGTCTGCTATACAGTAAAATTACATGTACAGTAAAAAGGTTATGTGTACAGTACACGATACTACAGTCAGTGAACAAAGCGTACCACCACATATTCACGCCGCAGGACTTTCACCCTGTCTGAATTTCTTTCAAATGGCACTTTATACAGTTGTTTCATCAGAACTTGATGATTTTAAGGATACGGGCTATTTTTGACAGAGAGACCTGTTGGACATTATTGAAAATTAGGTGATCATTGACAATATGGGCTAGAATTTCTCGAAGTCTGATTGCATTATTGGCCAAAACAAGGTTTATGATCTCTCGCTCTTGCTCCTGTTTGAATGTGGGGCCCCATTCGGACATCATGCTAGCTATATGGGCGTTTGTAAGCGTTTATCTCTTCCTCCAGTGAAAATGTTGTTGCAAACGTAGCCTCGTGTCTGTTGCTGTGTTTGGCAGGTGCTTGTGTGGGCGGTGACTTTTGCAACTGCGTTGGAAGGTTTGTGCTGTAGGGAAGTGAGTGCGTTTTGGTCACTGTTGGTCTAACTATCTGTCTGTCTATCTATCTATAATCTGTGCTATCTGAATACTCTCGTCTACTACTCGTCTCTCTAGTCACTCTCAAGGCGAGCTTTGGTAAATTCTGTAAATTCTGTAAATTCATAATGCAATGCATTGTGGGGGAAAGGAGAATCGTTGCAAACCACTGAAAGGCCGTGTTGCAGGGTTCATTTTAATGTAAGTTTACACAGCACACAGCACATCCACCAAAAGCAACCTGCAGTAATGCTCGTTCCTCGGCTCGCCAAGCCTTACTTTTCTAGGTCGCATGGCAGTAAATAATACGATGATATGATCATGCAGTCAATACAGATATTTATTAACAACATTAAAAACAAGCAGGGCTGTAACATAAGTGGCGTGATCCGACCAAAGACAGCAGAACCCAGTGATGGATACACTGGACACAATCCCCATCAGTGAATTGATGCTCGTTCTGTTTATGATGAAATGTACTGATACTGTGTTCAGATGATCTGACACTGTAGTGTGATGTCATCAAGTTTAGACAGACTTTTCGCACAACAACTCTCACGTCCGGTGTAGACACACAGTGACACATAATTCATATAATATAAATAATACTGCACACCTTTTAAATGTATCAAATCTAAAATATGGTTTAATACAATGTAGCTTAGAGAAAATATAACCACAGGCTTGACATTTTATCCTGCTGGAATTTGTTCTAAGAAATGCACATAACTTTATAAGTACCAAACTTTCATCTGTGAATATTACATATTAAATATATAAAATATTTTAACTAGAGTCTTTTTCTTCAATTTTCCGTGACTGAAGCCGTCAAATGTAACACATCAGCGAGGCAAAACTGACGTCTATTTGCAAAAATATGCTGTGATGGGCTTGTTTGATAACTTGTGGTTAAAGCGCCACTCAGTGGTAAAAAGCTGCAAATGCGCTTTACAGACGCCACGGCGGCGGTACGTGCGATGGTAAAAAGGATTTTTTTGTAGATAGTATTCTTCATTAGTATTGATGTTTAGTGAGTTTGGTCTGTTAATATCACTGTATTAGTACATTAAAAACCACATTAAGTGTTTTTCACAGTAAGCATTTTAGAATGTATTTTGCATATAGTGCAGAGTTCATGAAGAATAATAACAAGGAGGCAGAGAATATACGTGAGAACCACTATGGATGGTAAATTCACTCTGCCGTCTTGTTGTTATTATTTTTAATAATAAAATACTTTATTTGTAACTGCAAGAAAGAGTTAATCTCTCATGTAGGAGAAGAGCGTGTTGGTCTGTACCAGCCATTACATTTGTGGGGCACCAACTCCTCGTTTTCTTACTCTTTCATTTCAGGAATTTAATGAGTTATCCGAGTCAAAGTGACTGCAGACTCTTATCCTTTATTGCAGGTGCGGTGTGTGTGTATGTGAAATGCGGTGCTGAAGTGAAATAGCTGGGGAGTTTCATAGCCTTATTATAATAGGCCACCTAATAAAAATAATAATAGTTATTTTTATTTTAATCTAATACATTAATATGTAAGATGAGCTGCACCTGCGCCCCACCGCTAGTATCGAGTCTCACGTAGGAGATGGAAGGATATAAAACTGGAGCGACGACCGTGAAGGACGAGAAAGGACCAGGCCTGGGACATTATTTTATGTTTGCTTTTTATTTTGTGCACACCAGTCGTCCGTGAGGGGCTGGTGCGCTGTTTTGTATTTATTTTGTGTCATTAAAGTTCATTTTGATTGTGCGCCGGTTCCCACCTCCTTCTTCCCGATGAATATGGAGATTTGTTTGTTACAGTGGTGCCGAAGCCCGGGAGAAGGAGGGACGTGCTGCTGAAGATCCTTCGCCGCTGTGGTGAATCCGCGGTGCCCTCGAGCAGGCGAAGTATGTGCCGCCATGGACGCTCGAGGCGGTGGGCTGGAGTGAGTTGCCGGGGACGGGCGAGCTCGCTGCCGGCCGCCCACGATATGGAGGGGCGGCTGCCGTCCGTGAGGGAGCGGAGGAGTCGGCGACATTCGCCAGGGGGCCAGAGCCTGCCGCCTCCATGATGGAATCCGGAGGGGCAGGGAACGGAGGACTCCTGCCGCTGCCCAAAACTGGAGGAGCCGTCGCCGTCCATCGGGCGGCGGAGGAGTGTCGTGCCGTCCGCCGAGGGCCGTCCAGTGCCACCGCCATGCACCGCGGAGGAGATCACCCAGCTGGTGGAGGGCCGAGCAGCAGTGCGTCTGGGAACCGGAATTTTTTATTATTTTTTTCCTCTCTCCCCTCTCTCGTCCCTGTCGCTCCTCCTTCTATCTCCTTTTCTCTCGCCTCGTCTGTCCTACCCCCAGGTTCCCGCAGGTCCCCGTGAGCGGTCCCCCCTGGAGGGAAGGGGGGGGGGGAGGGGAGTAGACCACCGTCTTGGGAGTACCCCCCTTCCTGCGAGGGGCGATGGGGGTATGTGGCGAGTGGGGCGGGGCCGAGAGGGTGGGAACGAGGAGTGAGGCCAGGTGTAGGGATTGAAGATGAGGGTTGTGAGTTCTAGTCTCGGGCCGGACGGAATTGTGGGTGGGGGGAGTGCATGTACAATGCTCTCTCCACCTTCAAAACCATGACTTAGGTGCCCTTGAGCAAGGCATCGAACCCCCAACTGCTCCCCGGGCGCCGCAGCATAAATGGCTGCCCACTGCTCCGGGTGTGTGCTCACAGTGTGTGTGTGTGTTCACTGCTCTGTGTGTGTGTTCACTGCTCTGTGTGTGTGCATTTCGGATGGGTTAAATGCAGAGCACAAATTCTGAGTATGGGTCACCATACTTGGCTGAATGTCACATCACTTTTTTGTTGGATCTTTTTTATGGTTTGACCCAGTGCCAGTTGTGACTGACTCACAGTTTTTTTTCAATTGTTTAAGCACAATTTTGAAAACAGGGCCCGGTTTTTCAAACCCCTTCACACAATTAGCACAACACCTCAGATCATTTGCAAAATGAAACACTTTTGTCTAAACTATACGTTGTCATAACATACACAACCATCATATGGTCTGACTCTTTTTGAATCAGTTAAACACACCCGTGCTCAACCTAAAACACTTTTAGCATTTACACAGAAAGTGTAAAAATAAATTCACCAACACCACATGACACCAATTGTGCAGACTGATAAAAATATTAATTTATTTTCATGTACTCAAGTGAGTCAATACTGAACATTTCAACAAAACATTCATAAAATATTTTCCAGTTTTCATATATTACAGTATTACTGAACGTACCATTGTACTCTAAGCTTACAGTAATACTGTAACATAAATTACATATCCAGTTCAGTACCAAAAAAACAAAAAAAAATCTCTCTGCCTAGCTGGATCTGGCCACAGGGCCTCGTCAACATCACAGACTATATTTTCATTTGCAAGGCAACGTGGGAATAATCTTTTCGAGTGACGAATCCACCCTTGTATGGATGCTGGTTCAATTTGATCACATATTTCCTCCATAGCTTGAATGAGGGGCATCTGGACATAGGGCCGGAGATCATAAATCTTCTATCGCCATGTTGAGAAGAACTCCTCGATGGGTTTTAGGAAGGGGGAGTATGGCGGTAGGTATTGAACTGTAAATTATGGGTGTTGTTGTAACCAGTTTTGGACCAGAGCAGAACGATGGAAAGCTACATTGTCCCAGACGACAATGTATTGCATCTGGTCCCTTTGGTTTGCTGCTGTGATTATATTGTGTTATCGGTCTAAAAATGTAAGAATGAGTTCAGTGTTGTAAGGACCCAAGCTGGCATGGTGGTGGAGGACCCCATTCTGTATAATGGCAGCACAAAGGGTAATGTTACCCCCATGTTGCCCTGGTACATTGACAATAGCCCTGAGGCCGATGATGTTTCTTCCCCTTCTTCGTACTGTTGTCAGGTTAAATCCAGCCTCATCAATGTAAATAAACTCATGCGGGACTTCCTCCGCATCCATTTGCAAAACTCTCTGAAATACAGCAAAAGATCACATTGTGTAGATCAGTATACTGTAGGTCTGCTATACAGTAAAATTACATGTACAGTAAAAAGGTTATGTGTACAGTACACGATACTACAGTCAGTGAACAAAGCGTACCACCACATATTCACGCCGCAGGACTTTCACCCTGTCTGAATTTCTTTCAAATGGCACTTTATACAGTTGTTTCATCAGAACTTGATGATTTTAAGGATACGGGCTATTTTTGACAGAGAGACCTGTTGGACATTATTGAAAATTAGGTGATCATTGACAATATGGGCTAGAATTTCTCGAAGTCTGATTGCATTATTGGCCAAAACAAGGTTTATGATCTCTCGCTCTTGCTCCTGTTTGAATGTGGGGCCCCATTCGGACATCATGCTAGCTATATGGGCGTTTGTAAGCGTTTATCTCTTCCTCCAGTGAAAATGTTGTTGCAAACGTAGCCTCGTGTCTGTTGCTGTGTTTGGCAGGTGCTTGTGTGGGCGGTGACTTTTGCAACTGCGTTGGAAGGTTTGTGCTGTAGGGAAGTGAGTGCGTTTTGGTCACTGTTGGTCTAACTATCTGTCTGTCTATCTATCTATAATCTGTGCTATCTGAATACTCTCGTCTACTACTCGTCTCTCTAGTCACTCTCAAGGCGAGCTTTGGTAAATTCTGTAAATTCTGTAAATTCATAATGCAATGCATTGTGGGGGAAAGGAGAATCGTTGCAAACCACTGAAAGGCCGTGTTGCAGGGTTCATTTTAATGTAAGTTTACACAGCACACAGCACATCCACCAAAAGCAACCTGCAGTAATGCTCGTTCCTCGGCTCGCCAAGCCTTACTTTTCTAGGTCGCATGGCAGTAAATAATACGATGATATGATCATGCAGTCAATACAGATATTTATTAACAACATTAAAAACAAGCAGGGCTGTAACATAAGTGGCGTGATCCGACCAAAGACAGCAGAACCCAGTGATGGATACACTGGACACAATCCCCATCAGTGAATTGATGCTCGTTCTGTTTATGATGAAATGTACTGATACTGTGTTCAGATGATCTGACACTGTAGTGTGATGTCATCAAGTTTAGACAGACTTTTCGCACAACAACTCTCACGTCCGGTGTAGACACACAGTGACACATAATTCATATAATATAAATAATACTGCACACCTTTTAAATGTATCAAATCTAAAATATGGTTTAATACAATGTAGCTTAGAGAAAATATAACCACAGGCTTGACATTTTATCCTGCTGGAATTTGTTCTAAGAAATGCACATAACTTTATAAGTACCAAACTTTCATCTGTGAATATTACATATTAAATATATAAAATATTTTAACTAGAGTCTTTTTCTTCAATTTTCCGTGACTGAAGCCGTCAAATGTAACACATCAGCGAGGCAAAACTGACGTCTATTTGCAAAAATATGCTGTGATGGGCTTGTTTGATAACTTGTGGTTAAAGCGCCACTCAGTGGTAAAAAGCTGCAAATGCGCTTTACAGACGCCACGGCGGCGGTACGTGCGATGGTAAAAAGGATTTTTTTGTAGATAGTATTCTTCATTAGTATTGATGTTTAGTGAGTTTGGTCTGTTAATATCACTGTATTAGTACATTAAAAACCACATTAAGTGTTTTTCACAGTAAGCATTTTAGAATGTATTTTGCATATAGTGCAGAGTTCATGAAGAATAATAACAAGGAGGCAGAGAATATACGTGAGAACCACTATGGATGGTAAATTCACTCTGCCGTCTTGTTGTTATTATTTTTAATAATAAAATACTTTATTTGTAACTGCAAGAAAGAGTTAATCTCTCATGTAGGAGAAGAGCGTGTTGGTCTGTACCAGCCATTACATTTGTGGGGCACCAACTCCTCGTTTTCTTACTCTTTCATTTCAGGAATTTAATGAGTTATCCGAGTCAAAGTGACTGCAGACTCTTATCCTTTATTGCAGGTGCGGTGTGTGTGTATGTGAAATGCGGTGCTGAAGTGAAATAGCTGGGGAGTTTCATAGCCTTATTATAATAGGCCACCTAATAAAAATAATAATAGTTATTTTTATTTTAATCTAATACATTAATAGGAGAATGAGCCTAATATTATATTGATTATCGACAGACAAATCTGCTTTTTTCAATATCTCTGACTATCGTCGATACACGATACTATCGTCTTTCGGCACAACACTACTTCCATGTTTTAGTTTTAATAGCAAATCCCCTTTATTTACCAAAAAAGAACAGTTTTAAATTTCATTAAAAGACAAATTTGCTTACTGTTTTTCATAATTATATTACTTGTAGAAAAACTTTAAACACAATTGTAAATAAGTATAAAGAATGCCATTAGTTTTATTTTTAGCGATTTAAAAAGTGTTTTTTTTTTAAATACACATATTTCTGTGTTTTGCTTTGGTACCGAAATAGGTACTGAGAACCCTGGATGACAACACTAGCTCATATACATTTTTTGGTCTCTTTGTTTCTCATCTTCCTCTTGACAATACATCACAGATTCTCTGTGGGGTTCAGGTCTAGTGAGTTTGCTGACCAGTCAAGCAGACTAACATCATGGTCATTTTACCAACTTTTGGTGCTACACAACCTTTTACACAGGTTGTGTAGCCTAGTGAACCAAACTGAGACCATTTTGAAGGCTCAGGAAACCTTTGCAGGTGTTTTGAGTTGATCAGCTGATTGACATGTCACCATATTCTAATTTGTTGAGATGCTGAACTGGTTGGTTTTTGTTAAATGTGAGCCAAAATCATCACAATTAAAAGAACCAGACTTAATATACTTCAGTCTGTTTGCATTGAATTTATTTAATACACGAGTTTCACAATTTGAGTTGAATTACTGAAATAAATGAACTTTTCCACTACATTCTAATGTATTGCGATGCACCTGTATGTGCTTCAGCAAATAGCTCTCCACCTGAGAGGGTTTTTTAGAGCCAGTGGGAACAGTTTTATGCCACCAATATTCTCTTAACAGTGATGCGCGGGTAAATGTATTAATAACCCGCACCCGACCGAGGTTTTCAACTAACCCGCCAGCAACTCGGACCGCAAAAAAATAAGTTTTTTTTAGCGTCATTGGGCCATAGGAACGTAGACAAAACTAACTAGGCAAAAAATAAAAACAACAACAACAAAACTTAATATATTATAATTTTGTCAAGAATAATAAAAAATCGTCAGTAAGCTCTTAATTTGTACTAAAATAGTCTAGTCTGGCTATGTCTATTTGTATGTTTCTGCAAGGTCAGCAGACATATTGGCTCGGGTTTTTTCCGATCAGAGCTCATGAGTGGAGAGCGCATTTCTGAATATCCCGATCCACTTGCTCATTCCGTGCGGTCACTCGCTCAACCCAGAATGGCCTGCTGGTTCGAAAATATGCAAGGAGTAATTTAATTGTTTAATAATAAACTGGTGTTTTCTGTGTCGCTGCAAAGATGAAGTTGACGATGCAGACTCGCCATGAACGCCAGAGAGAAATGCAAATTTTAGGTATGTGACAAACTTACCTTTATATGGATTACATCATCAGAGAGTAGCCCATTAAAAGAAGACATTTCAAGCTTTCTGTAATATATAGCCTATATTTCTCAAACCTGTGAGGCACACGCTGAGTTTCGACGCCCTCCAGTTCACATGCAATGCAAGTGATCCTGCCGGCGTCTTATTACATTGTCTGCTAAGCTATATATTTGCTTTTTATTTATTAAATACGGGCAACTGATTGATCAAAAATTTGTTCAAAATTAAGACACAATTTATACAAAACGAAAATCTTTTAAAAAGAGTTTTCTATAAAACAAAACTTAATGAAGTCATCAAAATCATGTTTGACTGAGCTCATGTGTCATCTTCATGCCAGTTATTCAGGCAATAAAGTGTAGGCCTATGTATTTCAAAAATGTGTTTAGTACTATATAAATGACAAAGGTTTAATCAGCATTTTTATTTCAAACGACCTGACCGACCGCGACCCGAATATCATTAAAAATATTTTTGGATGACTCGTAACCGCGGGGATTGCAGGCACCCGCTCATTTTGGATCAACCCGCGCATCACTGTCTCTTAAAGCATAGGCAGTTGATAGACAGACTTGTGTTCTCAGCTAAAAACTATATATATATATATATATATATATACTGTTATATATACACACTGTGTTTTTCTATAAGTCGCATCGCATGATGAGGAAAAAAACATATAAGTTGGACTGGACCATACGTCACATTTATTTAGAACCAAGACCCAAGAGACCGTCTACAGCTGCGAGACTGCAAACTTTCTTTCTGCTGCTCGATTAGCGTTTTTGGCTGCATATTTTATTACCTGCAGCTTGTAATCTGCAGAATAGGATTTTCTTTTGGGGGGCATTTTGTTTGCATTCAGTCTTTCTCAGTTGTCTTTAAGTTAATATTTCAGTTAACAGTTTTTAGTTAATGTTTTCAGGGGTATCATGGCTGTAGACGGTAATGTTTTCTCTTGGTTCATTTCTCTTGGTTCATGTCTACTTATTACAATGTTGTGTATGTAATGCAATGATATTTACACATTTCAAGAATGTAATTAACCTTTTTTTTGGTGAATCAGATGTCAGGTCTGAAAATGTCATTCCTGGGTAACGTAATGAATTTTTAAATTAATTACATTTCTACCATTGTTGGCATATAAATTTGTACTGATCTCCATATTTGGAGCTCAGCAAACAATTAGTGCTCGGAAAACTACATTTTTAATCACAATTATTTAATCAATTAATTTTTCAGGATTACCATAAAAACCATCATCAGTATAATGTTTATTTCTAACACTCAAACTTGAAACAAAGTAAAAGACACTGACAAGTTTTTAATGATTTAAAAAAAGTTTTAATCAACATTTTGTTATGTAAACTGATTAATTCAGCCAACAAATACATGCAAAAGCATTTCATACATTTTGTAATAAAACATTTAATACTTAACACATTTCATACATTTTTTTTTTCTTTGGGTTGGGGTTCTTCAAGATTAGACTCATTCTTTGAGACTGAAGTGTCGTTCATTAATTCATTGATCTGCTTTAATCTTTCCCTCCGATTCCTCTGGTTTACCCTCCACTGCTCCCTTCTATGCAGCAGAAGGGGTCATCTGCTGTACAAAAGGCTTTTTGGGAACTGGGCTTGATTTGTAGTAGCTACACAGAATTATAATAATGAGTATTAGATGCAGGTTGTAATCACAACAATTTCATTACAATCATATTTTTTAAATATTACAGTAAATCTGTAAAATTATAATGCTTCATAAACAATGGCCAGGTGTATAGTGTATAATGTGTAATAACACATTACACAGCTAAAACATTTAAGCTTATTGCAAATGAGTGTGAACCTATTTCGATTCATATATTTCAAGTTTGCTTGTTACTGAAACATAATTATTTCACTGAATCATCACCATAATACCTTACTCTCTTTTTTGCAAGATACTCACAATTTGGGGACAAAAGTCTTTCTGGCGTTAAAATGTAATTAAGCTTATTATTATAACCATATTTGCAGGTATCATTTAAAATCAATACAATTATGCCCAAGTAGATTTAAAATTGTTTGTATTTAGTTCTTTTTTTTTTTTACTTTTTATTGTATTTTTGTATTCAGATTTTAAGATTTTAATGACATTTTGGGAATTTTGAGCTCAATAGTTCCTTAAAGATTAATTATTTATAATGAATTCTCACATGAGTAATTAAAGAGGGGAAAGTTGAGTCATTTAATGAAATGCACTTAAAAATATATACACTTTTAATATTATGATTATGCTTTGGACACCAGAATTGACACGCCACGTCATGGACCCATTTATAGTGAACAAAATAATAAACACATCACTTGTTTTTTGCCCCCATTTTTCATGAGCTGATCTCAAAGATCTAATACATTTTTGTGTGTACACAAAAGGCCTATTTCTCTCAAATATTGTTCACAAATATTTTAGTGAGTACTTCTCCTTTGCTAAAATAATCCATTCACCTCACAGGTGTGGCATATCAAGATGCTGATGAGACGGCATGATTATTGCACAGACCTTAGGCTTGCCACAATAAAAGGCCACTCTAAAATGTGCAGTTTTATCACACAGCACAATGCCACAGATGTTGCACGTTTTAAGGGAGCATGCAATCGGCATGCTGACTACAGGAATGTCCACCAGAGCTGTTGCCCATGAATTGAATGTTCATTTCTCTACTATAAGCGTCTCCGAAAGTGTTTCAGAAAATTTGGTAGTACATCCAAAAGGCCTCACAACCGCAGACCACGTGTAACCACACCAGCCCAGGACCACCATATCCAGCATCTTCACCTCCAAGATCATCCAAGACCAGCCACCCGGACAGCTGTTGCAACAGTCGCGTTGCACAACCAAAGAACTTCTGCACAAACTGTCAGAAACCATCTCAGGGAAGCTCATCTGCATGCTCGTCGTTCTCGTCGGGGTCTCAACCTGACTGCAGTTCATCGTTGTAATCAACTTGAGTTTGCAAATGCTCACATTCGATGGCATCTGGCACTTTGGGGAGGTGTTCTCTTCACACATGAATCAAGGTTTTCATTGTACAGGGCAGATGGCAGACAGTGTGTATGACATTGTGTGGTTGAGCGGTTTGCTGATGTCAGTGTTGGTGGCGGTGGGGTTATGGCATGGGCAGGCCTATGTTATGGCCAACGAACACAGGAGCATTTTATTAATAGCATATTGAATGCAAAGAGATACCTTGACGAGATCCTGGGGTCCATTGTTTTGCCATTCATCCACGACCATCACCTCATGTTGCAGCATGATAATGCATGGCCCCATGTTGCAAGGATCTGAACTCAATTCCTGGAAGCTGAAAACATACTGGCCAGCATACTGACTGGAGATGTCCCCTATTGAGCATGTTTGGGATGCTCTGGATTGGATGGATCTTTTGAATGGAACTTGTTCAAGTTCCTGACAATATCCAGTAACTTCGCACAGCCATTGAAGAGGAGTGCACCAACATTACACAGGCCACAATTAACAACCTGATCAACTCTATGTGAAGGAGATGTGTTGCACTGTGTGAGGCAAGTGGTGGTGGAAACTGACTGTTTTTTCTCCCCAGACCCCGCCCCAATACAGTAAAACTGCACAGTTTAGAGTGGCCTTGTCTTGTGGCCAGCCTAAGGCACACCTGTGCAAAAATCATGCTTCTTGATAAGCCACACCTGTGAGGTGGATGGATTATCTCGGCAGAGGATAAGTGCTCACTAACACCGATTTAGACAATGTTTAAGAGAAATAAGTCTTTTGTGTACACAGGAAAAGTCTTTGATCTATGAGTTCAGCTCATGAAAAATGGGGGCAAAAACAAAAGTGTTGCGTTTATAATTTAGTTATATATGTATGTATATAAATGAGTGTGTATAAAATATATACATTTTCCTAGGGCTGTGATGTTGGTAAAGTGATAAAAATCTGCCACCATCACAGCCCTAGTTAAATTTATATATTTCTTGTTTATACAGCTTAAAGATCCTGGGGTCAAATTGACCCAAAAGAACAATGATGCTTAAAAATGTTTACCCAGTTTCCCTATTAAATTAGTAAAAGTCATTAAAACTGAAGCAAAAAAATTAAATTGTTTATTTACAGACGTTCTTAGCTTTTAACAGCATACCAAATAAATCGTTTTACTTTTATTTCAGGGTTCATTGAAGAAAAAGAGGAAAATGAAGAATCAAGTGAAGTTGAGAAAAATCGTGTCAAAACTGGTGAAAAACCTTGGAGTTGCTCTCAAACCAAACAGAAAGATTTAAAGAAAAAAATAGTTAAGAAATCTTTCACCTGCACTCAGTGTGAAAAGAGTTTCACACGTAAATCAAATCTCAAGTGTCACATGAACATCCACACTGGAGAGAAGCAGCACGCATGTGATCAATGTGGTAAAATGTTTTTATTGGCTTCACTTCTGAAGAAACACTTAAAAGTTCATGCAAAGGAGAAACCACATCCATGTAATTTGTGTGGTAAGAGTTTTTTGCATCTACAAAGTTTGAAAGTACATCAGAAAATACATACTGGTATGAGAGAGTACGTGTGCTTTGGGTGTGAAAAGACTTTTAGTTCAGAGAGCAGTTTAAAACTGCATGAGAGGATCCACACTGGAGAGAAACTTCATAAGTGTTCACACTGTGACAAGAGATTCAATCGTTCAGCAAATCTGAAAACACATGAGAGGATCCACACTGGAGAGAAACCTTTTAAGTGTTCAGGCTGTGACGAGAGATTCAGTCGTTTGGCATATCTGAAAAAACACGAGAGGATCCACACTGGAGAGAAACCTTATAAGTGTTCACACTGTCATGAGAGATTCAGTCAGTCAGTAGATCTGAAAAAACATAAGCGGATCCACACTGGAGAGAAACTTTATAAGTGTTCACACTGTGTCAAGAGATTCAGTGTTTCATCGAGTCTGAAAAAACATGAGAGGATCCACACTGGAGAGAAACCTTATAAGTGTTCACACTGTGTCAAGAAATTCAGTCGTTTAACAAATCTGAAAACACACGAGAGGATTCACACTGGAGAGAAACCTTATAAGTGTTCACACTGTGACAAGAGATTCAGTCTGTTAAGACACCTGAAAACACATGAGAGGATTCACACTGGAGAGAAACCTTTTAAGTGTTCACACTGTGTCAAGAGATTCAGTAGTTCATCAACTCTGAAAACACATGAGAGGATCCACACTGGAGAGAAACCTTATAAGTGTTCACACTGTGTCAAGAGATTCAGTAGTTCATCAACTCTGAAAACGCATAAGAGGATCCACACTGGAGAGAAGCCTTGTAAGTGTTCACAATGTGACAAGAGATTCAGTGTGTCATCGAGTCTGAAAACACATGAGAGGATCCACACTGGAGAGAAACCTTATAAGTGTTCACACTGTGACAAGAGATTCAGTAATTCATCAAGTCTGAAAAGACATGAGGTGATCCACAGTGGAGAGAAACCTTACAAGTGTTCACACTGTGACAAGAGATTCAGTGATTTATCAAGTCTGAAAAAACACGAGAGGCTTCACACTGGAGAGAAACCTTATAAGTGTTCACACTGTGAGAAGAGATTCAGTCAGTCAGTAGATATGAAAAAACATGAGAGGATTCACACTGGAGAGAAACCTTACAAGTGTTCACATTGTGACAAGAGATTCAGTGTGTCATCAAGTCTGAAAAAACATGAGAGGATTCACCTGTCAATCAACTGATGTAGGATGCTGACGTCTGGGATCGTGCCACCAATCACCTGTCGCCGGGTAGTTTATGAATGGCTCTAACTTCAATGGCGGGGGTGGAGACCGACTGGTTTGGGAAAAGAGTTTGCACACTCTGTGAAGACGGTTCTCTTGTTCGAGAGACCAGTTAGAGCGACTGATCATTGTTTGGGGCTCGCTGCTTTTGTGATCTTGCAGTTAGATGAGTTCTCTTTGTTTCTATTCTGACCTGGCAGCTGAAGCATCCCAGAACGGCTGGAAGACTACCATGTTTCCAGTAGAGGTGGGATGCAGGGGATTTGTTGCAACATCTACCACCAGTTTGCTAAAAAAAATAGGGGTGAAGGGTCGCTCTCTCCAACAGGCCATCAAGTCCATATCAAGTGCTGCTGAAAAAAGCAGTAACCGGCTCTGGATCAAGCGCAAGGATCCCATCTGGGCAGTAAGGTAGAGACAGATGTTATGCGGTCAGGCTTAGGCCCGACTCAGGGAGAAGGACGCCCCTGCCATGCAGAGACCATGGACATAGAGGGTATGGCATGGAGGGGGGTGTACCTGGGACGCTGGGTACACTGTTGAGCCTTCTGGAGATGTTGTGGGCTTAAATCAATGAAACGTAGACGAAGCAGGGTTCCCACCTGATGACCCCAATGACATACCTTACCCTCCCTTTGTTTTTGTTTTTTTGTTTTTTACCACTTAACACCGATTGCTACTATCAAGAGTTTCCTTCTAAAGGGATTGAAACATCTAGTTCTATTAGCTTTACTTGTGTTGGAATGTGTTTTGTGTTGCCCTTGGTAACTTACGTGTTTGCAGTGCCTGCCAAATGTTTGTTGCTGTCATGAAATCTTCATCTCAGTCCATCGTTCAACATTGTGTAGACTGACGGGAGAGGTTGTGAGTCAAGTAAGCAGGTCGTGACTTACATTTGGACACGTAGTTTACTGAGATGTATTAGATGCACTAGTGTTAGGAGCGGTGCTAATTATGTATGTTTTTGTTTTTAGTAAGTATAGTTTAGTCATAGAGTCTTGTACGCTGAAGATGTTTCTTTCTACCTTTTTTGTTGATAGTTAGTTTAGTTCTTTAACTTAAGTTAAAGGGGCTTTTTGTTATATTCAGTTTTTTTTATTTAAGCACCACTCTCTTGCTCCTTCCTCTTCCCCAGATCTGTCTGTTGTACTAATTGTAAATATTCATTACTTTATTATTCTCCATTATTTTTTTGCTTTGGTACTACACTTTATTGCAGTTGAAAAATTAAAATCTTTCAACTTAGTTATGGATGGTTGTCTGTTCCTTTCCAATAGCAAATTCTCGTTACTATATTGACACACATGCAAAACTTTTGTTACGTCTAATAATATTCCTACTAGACAAATGACATCTAAATAATGAGGGACGTAACATATTTGGGCGCTCGTAATTTTTGTGTGTGTGTGTGTGGTGCGGGAAAGACGATTTTTTGCAGATAGCTGAATACTATCGCATTCGCATTCCTGTGTAATAATGTGTCTCTAAAGCACATTATTAAGAATGAAATTTGGAAACACTTGGTCGAGTTAAAAGTGTTTTTATTTTCAGATGCGGATAGTGAGAGGGCTGGCATTTAGGCTGTGGAAAAACATTTGACTAGTGTGGGAAATGTGGAGGAAGCAAAAGGTGAGGATGCCGAGGTGGAGGTTGAGGCCGAGCCCAAGGCTGGCTTACCGCCCTTCTACCCACTTTCTCCGCCTTCTGTTGGCTCTGGGGGTGATGGGCTCTGAGGGTTCGCCTAGCCAAAATCCAGATGGAAGCGCTGGAACGGGCTGAGCCATGCCGAAATTAAGTTACGCCAAGAAATCAGTAAACTGGAAGCTGAGACACAGGTGAAACTGCGACAGCTCGAGTTAGATTCAGCGACGGTTGTCTTGGGCCGAACTGTGCAGTCTAATCCTGTTATTTCAGTAAATTCGGAAATTTCTGTGAGTGATGTTTCGACCACTACATTTGATGTTAGTAAACAGATTGCTTTAGTGCCTCACTTTAGAGAATCCGAAGAGGATGCGTAATTTTTTGCGTTTGAGTGTGTGGCTGCTGAGTGTGTGTTGGCCAAAAGTGGTTTGGTGTCTGTTACTACAATGTTGATTAGTTGGAAAAGCACAGGATGTCTGTTCTGCACTAACCTTAGAGGAAAGCATGCAATACGATACCGTAAAGAACGCTGTTCTTTGTGCATATGAATTGGTGCCTGAGGCATATCGGCAATGTTCCAGGAACCATAAGAAGTCAGCTCAGACATTTGTGGAATTTGCCCGTGAGAAGGGAATTCTTTTTGATAAATGGTTGTCTTCTAACAACGTGCAAGTTTTTCGTTGAGAGAGTTAATGCTTTTAGAAGATTTTAAGAATTGTCTATCGGAACGAGTAGTTACATACCTGAATGAGCAAAAGGTCACCATGTTATCACAAGCTGCGATTCTTGCAGATGAGTATGTGTTAACGCATAAGAGTGTGTTCGCTTTACCCCGACCAGAGAAAATAGTGAGTTCATTTTCAACTCAAAATACAATAACCCGTGCTAAAACCAGTTCACTACAGAATAAAGAAACACGAGAATGTTTTTATTGCCACAAGATGGGACACCTTATTTCTGATTGTTTAGTGCTGAGACGCAGAGGTGGAAAGAGTACAAAAATATTCTACTCAAGTAAAAGTACCATTACATGAATGAAATTTTACTTAAGTACAAGTAAAAGTACCAGTCTAAAAATCTACTCAAGTAAAAGTAAAAAGTAGCTTGTTTAAAATTGACTTCGTTACATTTTAACAGTGATGGGGAGGCAAAAATGGGACCAAGGGTGTCAGACTCAGTTCCTGGAGGGCCACAGTCCTGCACAGTTTAGATATAACCCTAATTAAACAAACCTGATCCAGCTAATTTAATAATTTAGGCTTATTTGAAAACTACATGATATGTGTGCTGGAGCAGGGTTAGAACTAAACTCTGCAGGGCTATGTGGCCCTCCAGGAACTGAGTTTGACACCCCTGGCACAGGCCTATTAATCTCTGATTAGAGTTTCTGAGCTTCATCGGAAGTGGCATTTAGATGTATTTACACACTGTTTAGTGCAGGACAAGAATGCATTTAACCTGCAGTTACAAATGCATGAATAATGTTTTGATATACAAGACATAAAATGTTGAATACTCATTTGAAATGATAAGAAATAAATTATTATTTTTTTAAAAATCATCTTTAATTGTGAACTTAAAATGGCCAGTATGTGTCAGCAAGTCACTCTTAATAAGTGAATCATTGCGATTGAACCGAATCATTTAAACGGTTGATTCATTCAGGAACTAAACAGTCATGTTGCTCAGAGATGCAAAACTGTGCTTTGGTGGCTATGTTTGGAATTAATTTTTGTTGTTAAAATAGAGCAAAAACAGGCAATATGGTGTCTAAAACGCAAGTCTCTTAATTAACTTGTTTACTGACCTGTTGTAAAATATGTATGTGTATATATATATATATATATATATATATATATATATATATATATATATATATATATATATATATATATATATATATAATCATGATGATTTTTGGAGGAAAAGACGGCATTCTTTGTGTGATTTTGATTTACTATATGAAAATTATATATGTAAATTTTCTGCCCCTATATCTTCAATTTTGTGATCAGTTTAAACGCATTTTAACAGACTGAATCACACAGTGAAAGAACGCACTGTAAATATGCGCGCACATTGTTAAAACAACAATGATATTATAGCAGACGATATATCCCAGATATATCGCACACTCCGCACCAGTCATTTTGGCTAATTTGTGCAAAACCTCTTGCTAAAATGTCAAAGCTTAATTTTAACCACCAATGCAACGTTGCAATTATTTAGCTTACCTCTACATGCTTGCAAAGGGTTGATGTCGAGATTTTATAAGCTGCTAGTTTGGTCTCTCTAGGTAAGCACAGCTTACACTGCATAGAGCATAAATATGGCCAGGGGTTCACTTAATTTCCTTCGAGTTCAACTTCAGAATATGACTGGGTTTCGTTTTCAGCGGGGTCTGCACCACTAACGCCTGTTTTGTCCGTCTGCATCTTTCTTGTGATTTTAGTGCCAGTTTGTTCTCCTGCCAATTATTTACTGACGTAGTTTCCAGGGAGCGAATTATATTATTATTATTATTTATTTTTTTTTACTCTTTTTTTTACTTTTTTTTTTTTTAGTAATTAATGTGTTTTAAAATGTAGCGAAGTACAATACTTCAAACAAAATATACTTAAGTAAAAGTAAAAATACAGATTTTAAAAATTACTTTAAAAAGTAGAAGTACACAAAAAAGCTACTCAATTACAGTAACGCGAGTAAATGTAATCCGTTACTTTCTACCTCTGCTGAGACGTAAGACTCAGGCTCAGCAAGGACAGTTAAAGCCTGTGACTTTTGTGAAGATTGTGCCTAAAGCTGTTTTAGAGAAGGATGCGATTGACTCAGGGTTTAACCCATTTTTGTTGAAGAGGTTAATCTCCGTAAATGTTAAACCTGTAGAGCAGAAAGAGGTACAAATCTTGAGGGATACGGGATCGATTCAATCATTTGTAGTCTCTGATGCACTTCCTTTGTCAGAGCAGACGTTTTGTGGGTCAAGTGTGTTAGTTCAAGGGATTGAGATGGGTGTTTTAAAGGTACCGCTGCACTGGATACACTTGCAATGTGACCTGGTCTCAGGTTTTGTTAAGGTGGGGATACGTTCTTCCTTTCCTGTGAAAGGTGTTGCATTCATTCTCAGGAACGATTTGGCAGGAGGTAAAGTGTGCTCGAAGTTGTTGATAAACCTGACAGTTTTATTCCTGTTGGTGATATATCTGATTATTTTCCAGAGGTATTTGCTGCTAATGTAGTTACGCGTTCTCAAAAACACAGACTTGGAGATGACATTGTTTTGGCCAACACTTTTATGTCCCCTGTGTTTACCGAGGAACATTTTGGGTCAGGTCCAAAAGAATCTGAAAATGTTAGACATGACATGATACGGCAATAGCTGAGTCTGAATTGTTAGCTGAACCTATTTCTCATGAAGGAATTAAGACCGCACAAAGAGAAGATGTGTCGTTAACTAAATGTTTTTCTGCTGCGGAAAGTCCTCAACCTGATAAAGTCAACGTGGCCGAATACGTGATCGAAAATGGGTTATCGTTAAGGAAATGGCGTCCTCACAGAGATGGGGAGATGAGTGGGATGTTGTGTCAAATTGTTTTACCTACTGTCTATCAAAAACAAGTGTTGAGCTTGGCAAATGATCATGATTTAGCAGGTCATTTGGGGGTGACAAAAACGTTCAACCGCATTCGCAAACATTTGTTTTTCGGCCTGGCTTGAAGAGCGATGTGTCAAAGTATTTCCGCACATGTCATGAGTGTCGTGATGGGCAAGCCCAACCAAAAGATTTCACCAGCTTCATCAATTCTGTTCCCTGTCATTTGCGAACCGTTTGAGCACATACTTTTGGATTGCATTGGTCCCTTGACGAAATCAAAAGCAGGTAATCAATTTTTGTTAACTATTATGTGTTCTGCGACACGATTTCTGGAGGCTGTTCCCTTGAGAAGAATAACTGCGCATGTCATCATTAAAGTTCGGATTGCCAAAAATCGTGCAGACAGACCAGGGTACGAATTTTCTTTATAATGTTTTTAGACAAGTGTTGAAAACTTTGGGTATCTCACATCGGATCTCGAGTCCGTATCATCCTGAAAGTCAGTGTGCTATCGAACGATTTCACCAGATACTGATGTCAATGTTGAAAAAGTACTGTCTAAGCTCTGGTAAAGAATGGGACGATGGAGTACCATTAGTGTTGATCTCAGTTCGTGAAGCAATTCTAGAATCTCTGGGGTTTAGTCCTGCAGATTTAGTCTTTGGTCACACCGTACGAGGGCCGCTGAAGGTGTTGAAAGACAGAATGTTGAATGACATTAAGTCATCTCAACAAAATGTGGCACATTACATCAGACGGTTCCGAGAACAACTACGTAATGCGTGCTCATTTGCATGAAAATCGTTGTCCACTGCTCAGGAGGGCATGAAGAAATGGTATGATAGGAAAGCTGTTGTGCATGAAATTCAACCTGGCGACAAAGTTTTGGTACTGTTACCAGTACCAGGTTCAGTTCTGACTGCTCTTTTCTCGGGTCTGTACAAGGTATCAAAGAGATTGAGTGAGACTAATTTTGTCCACACGCCTGACTTCAAACAGAAGTTTCGTGCATGCCATATTAACATGTTGAAATTATATTGTTCCCGAAAGGTGTCTGAGAAATCTGGGGATGAGGAAAAAAAAGCTTGTTGCTGTTCCTACTGATGTTCTAGCTCCTGCTGTTGTTGCCGTGTCTGATCCTACAATAGTGAAGGACGAGGTGTTGCGGTTTTCACCTGGTGAGTGTGATCCTGATGATGGTGTTACACTTCGTAATGATTTATCAATGTGTGGTAGGCTTTCGAATTCTGAGAGTTAAAAAAAAATTCTGAAAACCTTGATAATTTGCTTGAGTCACAGAAACGGGACGTTATGAGGCTAATTCAAGAATTCACCATGCTGTTTAGTGATTTGCCGACTCAAACGCATGTATTGCAGCATGATATTCATTCAGGTTTTGCACAGATTATCGATAGCTATCCTCTACCTAGGATGGAAGACTGCATCGATAACTTGGGTTCTGCTAAGTTTGTGATGAAATTAGATTTGCTGAAAGGGTATTGGCAAGTGCCATTGACCGCTCGAGCTGCGGATATTTCAGCTTTTGTTACTCCGGATAACTTCCTACAGTACCGGGTTATGGCATTTGGGCTGCGAAACGCCCCAGCAACTTTTCAGCACCTTATAAACATTGTGTTGTCAGGAGTGAAAAATTTTAATACCTACCTTGATTATTTAGTGATCTATTCTTTTGATTGGTCTGAGCATTTGACTGTTCTTCGGACAGTTTTTAAAAGATTGGCTGATGCTTCCCTGACAATCTGGCTAAGTGCGAATTCGGTAAAGCAACGATCACCTATTTGGGCAAAGAAGTAGATCAAGGTCAAGTTCGCCCTGTTAGTGCCAAAATATCTGCTTTTGCTGACTTTCCTATTCCAATGACAAGACGAGAGTTACGTCGTTTTTCAGATATGGCTGGTTACTACAGAAGTTTCTGCCGAAATTTCTCCACTGTAGTACATCCTCTAACCAGTTTGTTAAGCACAGCGAATGCTTTTATTTGGACTGATGCGTGTCAACAAGCTTTTGAAGGTGCAAAGTTGTTGTTGACTAGTGCACCAGTTTTTGCTGCTCCGGATTTTACACGTTGTTTTAAATTGGAAGTTGATGCTAGTGCTTTAGGCATGGAAGCTGTTCTTATTCAAGAAGATGATGTCTGTTTTGAGCATCCAATTTGTTACTTTTCTCGAAAATTCAACAGACATCAGCAAAATTATTCTACCATTGATAAGGAAGCTTTGGGTCTAATTCTGGTTTTGCGATTCTTTGAGGTTTATGTGAGTTCATCTGTTCTGCCTGTTACTATGTACACGGATCACAATCCGTTAGTGTTCTTGTCCTGAATGTACAATCAGAATCAACGTCTTATGCATTGGTCATTGATTGTGCAAAATTATAACTTGATCATAAAGCATAAAAAGGGTTCAGAAAATATCATTGCTTACACCTTATTTAGAGCTTAAATATTGCTTCAGGTTGAGTTTTAAGGGGGTGAGTGTTACGTCAGCGCTTCGTAATTTTTGTTTGTGCGTATTTTGCTGCATATGCTTGTCGTGTATGTCTGTGTAATTCATTTGTTTCAGGTGTGGAGCTCGATTGGAGAGTCCACCTGTTAATCAGCTGACGTAGGATGCTGACGTCTGGGATCATGACACCAATCACCTGTCGCCGGGTAGTTTATGAATGGCTCTAACTTCAATGGCGGGGGTGGAGACAGACTCTAGTTTGGGAAAAGAGTTTGCACACTCTGAAGACGGTTCTCTTGTTCAAAGACCAGTCTGAGCGACTGATCATTGTTTGGGGCTCGCTGCTTTTGTGATATTGCAGTTAGATCAGTTCTCTTTGTTTGTGCTTGAATGTGTTTTGTGTTGCCCTTGGTAACTTATGCGAATATGTTTTGTGTTGCCCTTGGTAACTTACGTGTTTGCAGTGCCTGCCAAATGTTTGTTGCTGTCATGAAATCTTCATCTCAGTTCATCGTTCAACATTGTGTAGACTGACGGGAGAGGTTGTGAGTCAGGTAAGCAGGTCGCGACTTACATTTGCACACGTAGTTTACTGAGATGTATTAGATGCACTAGTGTTAGGAGTGGTGCTAATTATGTATGTTTTTGTTTTTAGTAAGTATAGTTTAGTCATAGCGTCTTGTACGCTGAAGATGTTTCTTTCTACCTTTTTTGTTGATAGTTTAGTTCTTTAACTTAAGTTAAAGGGGCTTTTTGTTATATTCAGTTTTTTTGCTTTAAGCACCATTCTCTTGCTCCTTCCTCTTCCCCAGATCTGTCTGTTGATCTGTTTATTCTTGTTATGTTGTACTAATTGTAAATAATCATTACTTTATTATTCTCCATTATTATTATTTTTTTCTTTGGTACTACTTCACTTTATTGCAGTTGAAGAATTTAAATCTTTCAACTTAGCTATGGATGGTTGTCTGTTCCTTTCCAATAGCAAATTCTCATTACTATATTGACACACACATGCAAAACTTTTGTTACGTCTAATAATATTCCTACTAGACAAATAACATCTAAATAATGAAGGACGTTACATATGGTATATGAGTTTCGTCCAGACGGATCCAGCATTTTGGGAAAGTGAAATCACTGTTCCCAGAGTGGATAATTCTGAAAATGACACTTTTGGGTTTTTGTGTACTGCCAATCAATATATTTTGTGAAACGATGTCATCACCCCACGTCACTACCAGTCAGACACCGCTAGGTCATTTAACACCAACAACAATTGAGGACTACATGTTTGTGTTCATGCTGCAGAAGCTACTGAGCCTATTAGCTTGACTAAAGTTACTAGTAGAGCTGCATTGGGAAAAAACTCACATCTTGATCATTTTTCTCTGCAATGTATATCCTGATATGGAAAAAAAAAAATCACCAGATGACTTGAACAGCTCTGTAAAAAAATTAAAAACAATGATTGGGGTGATTTTGTAGGTGAATAAATCAGCTAAGAAAGTAGGCAAATTACAAACATAGATAAATATAATAGATAAATGATACAAATGAAATAAAAAGGTGCTTTATGTTCTTCAGTCCATACTGTTACTGTCTGACTGTTACAGTTAAGTCTAATAAGTCTAATGCGTTACATTGCTGACAGAATGCAGTGTTTATAATCTAGCATCAACGCTATGGAATTCGTATTCCAAAACAAAAAACAGTGCTCAATTTTTTCTGCTGAAGCACGTGCTTTACTTTTAGCTTTGGAGCATATTGAAAATGCACAACAAAAAAAATTCTATAATTTTACAGACTCGAAATCTTGTCTTCAAGCATTGGACACATTAAAAACTGATCATCCTTTAGTGGACTGCATCTTAACAAAAGTGGATTATCTACTAAATCAGTTCTTCAGTATTATCTTTTGCTGGGTTCCTTTCATGTTGGACTTTCAGGTAATGAACGAGCTGATGCAGCTGCTAAGGATGCTCTTAATCAGGAAGTTAATGAATGTCAAATTCCTCCTTCAGATATGAGACCAATTATTAATCGATATATTTTAAATAAGTTTTTTAATTTTAAAACTAGACTTGATCAAGTTGTCTGCACTAGATGTCGTAGGGGTCACACAAGTTTGACCCATGCGTTTTTGCTTAAGGGTGAAGATCCAAATACCCTTATCTGTTAAACATGTTAAACAAAATAGCTTTGAGTGCTGACATGGCATTAAATAAAATAATCAGAATTTTTATAATCTAAAGATTTTAAAGAGGATGTAGCACACACACTGTCAAGTCAAGTGCCAATGGATTACAGACTTGCTCCCGCGATACCTAACGCAACAGAGAGCGGCACGGGACAAGACTCATGCGTGTGTGTGTGTGTGTGTGTGTGTATGTGGTGGAAAATAAAATTATTCCTTGGACTCCCACGAAGTAGAAATATCTAAAACAAATAAATTGTTATTAATCTATTGCACAAAAGCTAAATGAACTCATAAAATATAAACGACTAACAGGTGCAAACGAATGCAGAGCTTCTATTTAGGCTATAACAGGGATTGGTTTGTTGCATGATGGACTTATTCGAGATACTGTAGGGGAATTACAGTTATAACCTAAAGGACCAGGTGTGTCGTAATAAAGACCAGGAGTCAGAGATGAGTTCAAATAATAATAATAATTTTACTGAAGAAAATAGTTTGCAGTTTCATCAGCAGAAGCCAGCTTCAGTCCTCACGATGGAGTTCGTAGGCTGCTCTGCGTACAATTCAAAATCAACAACAATTATACCCTGTCAGAGGATACTAATTGCATCAATGCATAAGTCAACAAAATTCTGATTGATTCCAGAACCTAGATTAACCTAGACAGTCTACACATATGGACATAAACATCTCCGGCATATCTTCCAATGATTGTAGCCGGCATCAGCACTAGTGAAGAAGACACCACATCTCAGGTCAGGATGTCAGCAGAAACTGGTCTTCTCACAGAGCATACATGCTGACACACACACACACACACACAGAGCCCTTATCTACAATTCAAGGTTTTCTAGCACTGACAAGTGTCTTATCATTATGGTTGGACACACACACATAATACGCAGACATTAATATTGAGGAATAGAAATACAGGCTAGAACAGGATTCTTAATGTCTAAGATACATTTATAAAAGTCACAGTTCTCTTGTCCCTCGCAGCGCACATAGAGGATAGGTCACCCTAACCCTTTTAGCTGGCCTTGTGACCCTAGTAGAAGGAATACACTCAACATGTGTTCACACCTGTTACTCTTAACTCTGAAAGGATAAACATATATATGCATTCCTCTATACGGCTGTAGATGGCTTTACTTATGTAGTTAATAACTTGATCAATAATCTCACAAAATATTAATTAAATAATTAATATAGAGAAGGAAGGATATGATCAGGCGGCATCCACTCATCCTCTCCTTCAGTACTGATTCAAAAGCACACCTTTTGTTAATGAAAGTTTAATTTCTTCTTTTAATATAAGCTAAGCAAGTTTGTCATTGTTGTTGCTGTTTTCATTTAAAATAAATAAAACATTGAACCACAAACTAAGCATTTGTTTCAAAAGGGGGAAAATACCTTATTTATTCTGGTTACAATATCCATCTTGAAAGTGAAAGTGACATTCAGCCAAGTATGGTGACACATTCTCAGAATTCAGGCTCTGCATTTAATCCATCCAACGTGCACACACACAGCAGTGAACACACACACACACACACACACACACACACACACTGTGAACACACACCCGGAGCAGTGGGCAACCATTTATGCTGCAGCTCCCAGGGAGCGTTTGGGGTTCAGTGCCTTGCTCAAGGGCACCTAAGTTGTGGTATTGCCGGCCCGAGACTCAAACCCAGGGTTAGGAGTCAAACTCTATAACCACTAGGCCACGACTTCTTATTTGTTTTTGTTAATAAAAGTTAGATGTTTAAATGCCAGTGGGAATTTGTATCATTGTACTATTTTATGGCTCATGTGTTTTAATTAATAGGCTAATAATAAACTACAAACTACTATAGTTTTAAAGATGTGGATATTATTATTCATATTGTTAATAAAAGTTTAAAGTTTAATATAAGTGAATTTGTCATTGTACTGCTTTAGCTTATTTTGTTATTAAAAATAATAGGCTAATGAGCCACAACCTAAGCCTTCGTTTGAAGTAAGGGGAAAATGTAGATTCATTATGCATATTTTTTTGTGTTATAACAGAGACTGCGATGAACTGAGATGTCTTTTAGAGATTTTAAATGCAGCACTCTTTTCTGGCATTCCATAAACCATATAAACCATGCATGCAGTGAATAAGTTTTTTATTAATAAGATTTTATTTATTCAAGTATAGTCAATGTTAATTTAGACATTTATTTTCCAAGTTATTATTCCATTATAATCCTATATAAGTATAGGAAGAAAAATGTGGCCTGATTATACAGACCCAGATGAGAAACATCAGGAAAGACATACAAAAGGGCCTTTCCCTTCACCATAACAAATGAGGGGGCCCCTTCTCTCTAGGAATCGATTGTAAGCATAAGGAAAATTGTTAAATATTTGGAATGCCCTGTATATTGTATATAAGGAGATACCACATAACATTCGGGAGATCCTCTCTCAGACAACATCTCGGCTTTGTCTCTCTCTGAAATAAAGTCTGTCTTCTGGAAACAAAACCCAGAGACTGTGATTGCTCAGATCCACGGCAGACGACAATATACTACAGTAGCAGCCGCTTGCTTTAGTTAAAACTAACTGTTCTGTGAATGCTGTAATAACAAATATTTATTAGGAGTGTGTATGCTGGAATTTCATGGAGAAAATATTTGTGTGGCGTTGTCCGGCAGAGTGGAGCATCAATAATTTCCACTCCGAGCTCTGAGAATTTAATAATCTCTCTGCACTGGGTTGACCATTTCCCGCTCCTGCTCCACTCCAGGCTCACTGATATCAGAAATACTGCTCCATGTCTGAAGTGTTTCAGTATGTTTGAAATAGCACCGTTCTGTTCATAACATATGTGAAAAAATAAGATGAGCGTTTCAAAGTGGTGTATCAGAACACTAGTTTGCAAACTTTTTTTCTACCACATGAGAAGCCAATAACATGGTTATCAGCATTGAAAGGTATAATTGCTGCTTTTTGGGGTGCAAATTTAGTTTGAGATGAAAATATCAGTACGTTTTCGTGAGTTGTTTTACCTGTGGATCAATGCATTTCTTACAGATTTCTGCTCATTCAAAATCAGATAGAGATGAAGTAGCAATGTATAACATTTGTTTGAATGCATTATTGAGATAGTGATTAAAAAAAACAAAAACAGGGGAACAAGATATTACGTCAACTATGATGTATATGGGAACTCCTCCCTTCTCCCCCATGGGGAGCCAACACTACCTCTCTCAGGTCACTGAACAAGCGCTGATTCAGCCAGTTCGGGGCCATGAGTATAACTGACGCTCTCTCCTCCCTAATTTAGGCAGAATCTTCACCGGAGGGAAAGTGTAAAACCTCATGTGAGGTGCGGGGGCCCTCAGAAGCACTGAATACTGATGAGCCATGCCTTCTAAAGCAAATCTCAGGAAGCGCCAGCAGGGTGTTGCTATTTGAATATGGAAGTACACGTCTGTTAGATCCACTGTGGCGAACCAGTCCCCGGGCCGTATCTGTGCCAAGATCTGTTTCAGCACTGTCATTCTGAACGCGGGCTTGTGAAGTGCTCAGTTGAAGGGTCTCAGATCTAGAATCTGATGAAGTCCACCATCCTTCTTTGGCACCATGAAGTAGCGGCTGTAAAACCCACTTTCCTGCTCGCTCGGAGGGACACGCTCTATCGCTCCTTTCTCAAGCAGACTGAAAACTTACTCTCTCAGAACAGAGGTTTTGGAGCAAATTTTGTGACGGGACCATGCCATTGAGGTCTGTGTTTGAACTGAAGAGAATATCCATGCTTAATTATTCCCAGTATCCATGGTGAAATGGCCAGTATATCCCTCCACGCGTCCAGGAAGTGACACAGTGGATGCGTTAGCTCTACAGCCACCGTAGCCACTGATGGCGTATTTTGACCGGAGCCCTGTCCCCACGAGGCTAGAAACACTGGCGGTAGGGTGGCTTACAGCGGGCATTGTGTGGTGTTGGCACTCTCACACCCTTGATAGGCCAATATAAGCATGGGTTGTGGCTCTGAGATGCTCTAAGACAGGGCGAGTGTTGGGTGCAAGAGGAAGAAAAAGCTCTTTTTGTTAATGGATACATGTTTTTGTGTAACTTGCACAAACAGCATTTAAACCCACATGGCAATCATCGCCCATAGGAACATGGGGGACATGATGCCTGTGAACATGGCTTTAAGGAGGCGGGGCCTCCAGCGCGCTCTCTCTTCCTCTTTAACAGTCCGTCAGGAAGATGGCTAGGTAGCCGAGGATGGACAACCATGAATCCCATGGAATAACTGATGGCTTGAGCAGAGCGCTTAGTAGCCATCAGCGCAAGATCAGTTGCCACGCGCAAATCCCTGATGACATCAGTGCCAACTGTGCCGCTATCGAGGGATTGAAGCAGTTTTGCCTGGAACACCTGGAGTGTAGCCATGGCTTGAAAAGCAGAAACTGCCTCCCCAGCAGCAGCATTGGCTTTGTCCGGCAGGTGGGCCGTGAACCTGCACGGCTTGGAATGCAGGCTGTAATGGGCTCGTATCTGCATTGCAGTTTTCATCCTGGCCTGCAGGAGTCACTATCAACGAGTACGGAGTCATGTTACCTCCAGAACTGCAGATGGCTCTTGTCCTATGAACTCTGGCCCTATGGTCTCTCCGCTCCTCCAGAGGGCGGCATCGCCCCGTACCATGTTCAGTGCTCTGCTCATCAGTGTTGATTCCTCACACCTGTGTTTGACCCTTTATAAGTCTGTTTGTTCCCTGCTATTATGTTCAGTCTTGAGCCTATGCTCCCTTTGTACCCAGTTGCTAAGTTAAGTTTGATTGTTCTCATATTTTTGGACCCTTGTGTCTTTTTCTGTTTAACGGTAGCTAAGTTTGCTACGTTTATCTTGTACTTTGTTTTCTCAAGTAAAGATTATTGTTACTTTTTGAAGATTCAAGCCCCTTGGCCTTTTTGCTCTTTCGCTCTTCCGCTCTTGGGTTTAACAGTCTGAGAGTAGCTCAGTGAGTAAATTCACCCTCTTAGAGCACCAGAGACCCGGGTTCAATCCCAGCTTGAGGCAGCCTCGTTACAGCAAGACTGAACCATGGAAGCAAACCCAGCGGAAGAGTCTTCACCACCCTCCAATGTGGAACGGATCCTAGCTGCACTCTCTGAGCAAGCCACTACCATCCAACGACATGATCAAACCCTGTCTCAAATTGTCCAGATTTTGAGCCTTCAGTCCCAGGCCTCTTCATCCCAAGAACTCCAACAGTCCCCTGATCCTCAACCTAGGCCCATGGTGACCCTTCCTTCTGAGCCCAGATTACCAGCCCCAGAAAGGTTTGATGGAAGCCCTGAGAGATGCAGAGGATTTATTACCCAGTGCACTCTGGCTTTTCAACTACAACCAAGTTGTTTTCCCACTGAAAGCAGTAAGGTGGCCTACATCATTACTCTCCTCACCGGCAAGGCGCTCGAATGGGCCTCAGCTTTGTGGGACCAGAAGTCTCCACTAACCACAAACAGTCAACAGTTCATCACGGAGATGAAGAGAGTTTTCCAACATCCAGCCAGTGGAGGTGATGTCGATCGTCGCCTGCTGAATCTCTCTCAAGGTACCCGGAGCGCAGCTGAGTTCGCCATAGAGTTTCGCACTCTGGCGGCTGAGAGTAGATGGGATCAAAGAGCCCTAAGAGCGACCTTTCACCATGCTTTGTCATCAGAGCTCAAAGACGAATTGGCATTCCGAGACCCTGCCCCTGACCTTGAGTCCCTCATTGATGTAGCTATCCGGGTTGACCATCGCCTCAGAGAACGCCAGATAGAGCGGCAGCGGGAGACCAGCTTATTTGAGGCCACCAGTCCTGTTAAATTATCTCCTCCTCTTGGGGACATGGATGAACCCATGCAGTTGGGGGGAACTCGGATATCCCAGTCCGAACGTAATAGGAGGATGAGAGATAGATGTTGCCTCTACTGTGGCAAGCCAGGACACTTTCGTACCAACTGTCCTGAGCTTTCGGGAAAAGCCAAGTCTCGTCCTGGAGTAGGGGGGCCCGGGCGAGAATAGGAACCATCCCCTGCTCAGCAAACTTGGGTTTGAGGGTCCAGGCCACAATTACCATGGGCCAGCAACACCATCAAGTATGTGCCTTTGTAGACTCTGGGGCCGCCGGGAATTTTATGGACTTTAAGATGGCCCAAAGTCTTGCAATTCACCCTGTGACTCTCCAAGAACCCCTTAACATTACTGCAGTTGATGGCAGCCCACTGGGATCGGGTCGGGTCAGTGAGTGCACTCCACCTCTTCAGTTAAAAGTAGGGAACCACCAGGAATTGATTCAGTTTTTATTAATTCATACCCCTAGACTCCCTATAATCCTCGGTTTCCCATGGTTGACTGCTCATAACCCCAATATTGACTGGTCCAGAGGAGTTGTCACAGAGTGGGGAACACACTGCCAACTGTCAAATACTGCTTTCTGCGGTCCACCTGAGCTGAAGTCTGTCCAAGAATCAATGTCTGGCAATCCCAAGAGCAATTCCATCTTTAGGCTCAAAGCCCCGTCCGTGGAAGTCATGGCTATTCCCAGGATCGAACCAGTCACTATCAAGCCCCCTCTTTACCCTCCCGAGCCATCCCGTGTTCCCCCGGAATACATGGACCTCCTCGAAGTATTTAGTAAGGTCCAAGCTGCCACACTGCCCCCCCACAGATCATACGACTGTGCTATTGAACTGATGCCAGGAACTTGCCCTCCCCGTGGAAGGCTATTTTCCCTCTCTGGTCCTGAGAGATTAGCTATGGACAAGTATCTGAAGGAAGCTCTAGATAATGGATTCGTCCGTCCTTCCACATCACCGGCAGGAGCCGGTTTCTTCTTTGTTGAAAAGAAGGATGGCAGTCTCAGACCTTGTATTGATTATCGAGGCTTAAATAACATCACAATCAAGAATCGTTACCCCCTCCCACTTATGACCACAGCCTTTGAGATCCTGCAGGGGGCCACCATCTTTACCAAACTGGACCTCCGAAATGCATACCATCTTGTCAGGATCCGGGAGGGGGACGAATGGAAGACTGCATTTAATACCCCGACAGGCCACTACGAGTACCAGGTAATGCCATTCGGGCTGGTTAATGCTCCTGCTGTCTTTCAGGCCTTTATTAATGATGTCCTTAGAGAGATGCTGAATATATTTGTGTTTGTTTACTTGGATGATATTTTGATATTCTCCCGCAACCTCCAAGAGCACATTCAGCATGTCAGACAGGTCCTGACCCAGCTGTTGAAGCACAAGCTCTTTGTTAAGCTGGAGAAGAGCGAGTTCCATGTCCCAGCTGTCTCATTTCTCGGCTTCCATGTGTCCAAGGGCAGCCTCCAGATGGATCCAGGCAAGATCCGAGCAGTCGTGGACTGGCCCCGACCCACTTCAGTCAAGCAGGTACAGCGCTTTCTGGGGTTCTCTAATTTCTACAGGAGATTCATAAGAAATTTTAGTTCTATTGCAGAACCTCTTTCCTCACTCACAAAGAAGTCCAACAGGCCATTCATGTGGACCAGCGATGCTGACCATGCCTTCATTACACTGAAACAACGCTTCACATCTGCCCCCATTCTAACTCTCCCAGACCCAGAGCTGCCCTTTGTCCTGGAGGTGGATGCCTCGGATGTGGGGGTAGGAGCGGTCCTGTCACAGAAGTGTAAGAGTGATTCTAAACTTCACCCATGTGCTTTTTTTTCCCGCCGTCTTACCCCAACACAGAGAAATTATGACATTGGGAACAGGGAGCTGTTGGCCATTAAGATGGCATTGGAGGAGTGGAGGCACTGGCTTGAGGGTGCCAAACACCCATTCCTAATCTGGACGGACCATCAAAATCTCACCTACATTCGAGATGCCAAGAGGTTAAACTCACGACAAGCCCGTTGGGCCCTTTTTTTTAACCGGTTCAACTTCATTCTCTCTTATCGCCCAGGTTCCAAGAATCTCAAGCCAGATGCACTCTCGAGGCAGTTTGAACCACCTGAGAGGGAGTTGTGCCCAGAAACCATCCTCCCCGCAGCCAGGGTGATAGCCCCCATCCAGTGGGATATTGAGACCGCCGTCAGGAGAGCCCAACAGCAACAGCCTGGTCCAGGTAATGGCCCTGTAGGGCGTCTCTTTGTCCCTAATTGTATGCGCTCTGAGGTCCTGCAGTGGGCACATGCATCCCTCCCCTCCGGACACCCGGGTACCACTAGAACCTGTAAGCTTGTTCAGAGGAAGTTTTGGTGGCCCAAGTTACAGAGAGATGTTAGGGCCTTTGTCTCTGCTTGTCCAGTGTGTGCCCAGTGCAAGGGGTCAAGAACTCGCCCTCATGGTTTACTGCACCCACTGCCTATCCCGAGACGTCCATGGTCTCACATTTCCCTGGATTTCGTCACAGGCTTGCCCCCGTCTCAGGGAAACACAGTAATTCTGGTGGTGGTAGATCGATTTTCTAAGACTTGTCACCTCTTACCCATGCCCAAACTCCCCACAGCTAACCAAACTGCAGAACTTCTGATGAAACATGTGTTCAGAATCCACGGCTTTCCCCAGGATATGGTTTCTGATCGGGGGCCACAGTTTACATCCCGGTTTTGGAAGGCGTTTGGCCGGCTCATTGGGTCCTCCATCAGCATGTCCTCTGGCTTCCACCCCCAGTCCAATGGACAAACTGAGAGGGTAAATCAGGACATTGAGAAGACCCTGAGGTGCCTGGTGGCCGACAACCAATCCACTTGGAGCTCTCGTTTAATTTGGGCTGAATTCGCTCATAACACTCTGTACCATTCTTCTTTAGGCATGTCCCCCTTTGAGTGTCTCTATGGGTTCCCCCCACCCGTGTTTCCTGGACAGGAGCCAGAGGTTGACACCCCAGCTGCCACACAGCTTGTCCGTCGTTGTCGACTTTCCTGGAAGAGGGCTCGTGCAGCCCTGGTGAGGGCGGCCCGACTCCAACGGAGGCAGGCTAACCTAAGGAGGAGAGCAGGACCCTCATTTCGTCCAGGACAAAGAGTGTGGCTCTCTACCCGAGACCTTCCCTTGCGAGTGGAATCTCGTAAGCTGGCTCCAAGATACATTGGCCCCTTCAAGATCCTCCGAAAGATTAATCCGGTTTCCTTTCGTCTTCTCCTACCCAGGTCCATGAAAATCCATCCTACTTTCCATGTTTCTCAATTAAAACCTGTTGTTTGTTCCACTTTGTCTCCAGCCAGTAAATCTGCCCCAGCTCCTCGCATGATTGATGGTCAGCCAGTCTACACTGTCCGCAGGCTGCTGGGTTACCGCCGGGTACGTGGAGGGGCTCAGTACTTGGTAGACTGGGAGGGTTATGGCCAAGAGGAGCGGACCTGGGTTCCAGCTCGGGATATCTTGGATAAGGCCCTCATCTCAGACTTTCACCAAGCCCAAGGAGCCAATCTAAGGAACGTCAGGAGCCGTTCCTAGGAGAGGGGATCCTGTAATGGGCTCGTATCTGCATTGCAGTTTTCATCCTGGCCTGCAGGAGTCACTATCAACGAGTACGGAGTCATGTTACCTCCAGAACTGCAGATGGCTCTTGTCCTATGAACTCTGGCCCTATGGTCTCTCCGCTCCTCCAGAGGGCGGCATCGCCCCGTACCATGTTCAGTGCTCTGCTCATCAGTGTTGATTCCTCACACCTGTGTTTGACCCTTTATAAGTCTGTTTGTTCCCTGCTATTATGTTCAGTCTTGAGCCTATGCTCCCTTTGTACCCAGTTGCTAAGTTAAGTTTGATTGTTCTCATATTTTTGGACCCTTGTGTCTTTTTCTGTTTAACGGTAGCTAAGTTTGCTACGTTTATCTTGTACTTTGTTTTCTCAAGTAAAGATTATTGTTACTTTTTGAAGATTCAAGCCCCTTGGCCTTTTTGCTCTTTCGCTCTTCCGCTCTTGGGTTTAACAGTCTGAGAGTAGCTCAGTGAGTAAATTCACCCTCTTAGAGCACCAGAGACCCGGGTTCAATCCCAGCTTGAGGCAGCCTCGTTACACAGGCTGCGGTCCGAACCCAATGCAGAGGAAGATGGTCACAGGTGCTCAGCAACAGTCAACTCGACGGGGGCATGCGCACATACCTGTGGGGTTCCACCCAGTCTACATGCACAAACATAGCCTGCATGGCAGAGTGGGTGCGCACCTATTTGGATGCTATTGGGAAGGTGACAGTGTTGAACTTGTCTTTGGGCATCCCCGCTGTTGCCTAAGCCATTTCTCTCCTGGCTGTGAGGGTGCGCACTGGCAGTGGTGCACGTGTTGACCGTGAGTGCCACCTCGGCATAGAACTGGTGAAGGTCGGTCGGGTCAATGGGACCCGTGCAAATCTGACATGTAGCAGCTATCGGATGCGGAGAGGAAAAACAGGGATGAGTAGTCCTCAAGCAATGCAACTTCCACAATGACTTCTATCGATAAAACTTCTAGCCTGAAGAAAGAGACTGTGATGTAATTTTCGCGCCCCTTGCATTTTATACTGCCGCTGACCTGTCAGTATTTGCATGTTTTGCATCAGTTGGCTAGCTGTCACCAGCTGGCGTTAGCCCATACGATTTTAGCGAAAGTGGAGAAGGGAGGAGTTCCCATATATGTCATAGCTAACATAATGTTGAGTTACCGCCTTGAAAGGGAACTGTATTTACCTTCGAATAGTTGAATAATAACAGTTCTGTACATGGAAATGAAATAATATGAGTCTCAAACACAATTGTTTCCACCTTATGTAAATTTTGTGTTTGCAAAAGACCACTGAAGAATGGGTGAATCAGAACATAACACCGACTGTGACATTACATTATATTTCAGGTGGTGCAGGGGATGTGATGTGCATGGATGGGTGGGTGTCTGTATTCAGAAAAGCATGGAAAAACAAATAACGCATTCTAATAAAATAATGTGAGCCACTAGAGGGGCATGGTTAGCCACTTGCTAGCAGTAGCCTGTTACATTACAGTGCAGTAAGAATTTACTTTACCACATAAGCAGGGTAAGGATGCTGACAAATAATTAATAGATACTGAGCAACACTGACAAGCATCTGATCTTGTAGTAATTACTGATGCTGTAATTTACAAAAATGTAATTTACACATACTATCGCAAATCTGTAAACTGAAAGTAAAAATCGATTGTTCATTCGAAAGCAGTTTCAGTGCCCTGCATATTAATATGCATAATGCCTTCATTTTTATATACAGTATAAATCCCCAACGTTATAAATGTGAGAATAAGTATTGTAATATAATTTTTTCCTGTGTTTCCTTCCTACTGTGTGAGCTTCTGAAATGAGCCTTACTGTGAAACACAGTAGAGCACAACAATTAAAAACACTGTTAAACAGCCAGTCAGTGCGGAGCTAAACATTATTATTCATGACCCTTCCAAATAAAGTAAGAACAATCCTAGGGTTCTAAATGGAGTGCACTGCGCGGCGTGAGCTATTTACCGCAGTGGTACGAGGCGTGGAAGTGTTGCAGCAGGCTTTGCAGATTGCAGATTGTAGAAGCATTGACAACGCTGTCGGGCCGTGGTACCTTCTGTAACCCTGGGTGTGTGGCGCTGAATTATTCCTGGCGGATCGAGTGATGTTTCACTCCCCAGTCGCTGTGTTCGCCACCCTTCCGTCTTTTGTTCGAACTATGCAGTTTCTGTGAACTTGTATGCGAATTCTAATTGACAGGTGACGGTCTCCATCCGATGGAGGATGACAACTGAGCTGACCAACATATGAGCTGAGCTTACAGCCTGTTAGGATACATCTAAATTGGGGCTGCGACAGTGTTCCTCGACGGGTGGACTGTCGACGGGGAGAGGGGTAACCTTACAGTGACGAAGGTCTATGTGTGTCACCCATATCTTTGTATATTATTAGGAGTGATTGGTTTTCCTTTTTTTGGCCTTTTTTTGTGGTGTTTGTGTTAAATAGATTTTCCGTTTATGTTGAATCGATTTTCGGTTTGCGTTGAAGTGATTTCTGTTTGTAATTTTGGATATGTATTTGTCAAGACGTATGGGGCATGACCCATTAACGCCCGGTATTGTGCTGATCACAGTCCACGAGTATCAGCTGGTTGGCTGTTATTGCCACTGAGAAAGACAGGCCTGTACGGCCGGGTCTGATTATATACTTCATTGACAGAGTTTTATGTGGAAAGTGTATGTGTTTTTTTTTTGTTTATTGTTATATTGATTGTTCTTGTCTTTTCCCTTCAGAATCTGGGGTACCCGTGGTTCTTGAAGTCTTCTGGGTGGTGGTTTGACTGACAGTCTGCAGTGTTCACAACGGGTGGAGTGTTGTGAGAGAGCACAGGAGTTGCTGTGTTGATCTAATAGTCAGGAAAATCCCCCAGGTTCTGATGTGGTGTGCGTGTGTGTGGGTGGGTGGGTGTGATTGTTGATTTGTTTGATTCTACGATTTATTATTGAAGATCGTGTTGTATTTAATCAAATGGTGTTTATTTTAATAAATTGTTTTGTAATATCATCGTGGTCTGTTATCTGACTCAGCCACTACGTATCTGCGTGCTTTGTATACCTGAACAATCTGTGGGTTCCCGGACCACTTCCGGGTGGCCTAGTCGGATCTAACCTAAAATCTCGAACTGCCACATTAGGAACAATCAAAGCTGACTTTGAAACTGAATTTTTTGCATCCAGTCATCTTATTTTCTACAAAAAAAACATTTATTGTTATTATTATTATTAATGTTAAAAAAGGACTAAGAATATTTTTTTTCAGGTTTTTTAGGGGGTGGGGGGTAAATTGAAAGAACAGCATTGTGTTAATTTTGTTACGGTTACATTTATTCTGTACATTTATATTATTTACATCAAGATTTTGAATGTTATAGTATTGAATATTGTCATTGAAACTTCATAATGTTTCGCTTGATTATACATTTAGTCAGGAATTATAGTTTGGAAAAAGTCTTACTAGTAAAATGTTTACACGTTATGTGAAAACTAGTACAGGTATATAAATAAATAAAAAGAGACTTACTCATGTTTATGATCTCAGCTGAATAAAGTGCTTCATTATTTTTTCTGAGGAAAGCCAAATCTTAAATCCTGAAGTCCAAATCACATTTTTGGGGTGAATTATGTCTTATTCTTCTCATTGTGAACAAACAGTAAAATAAAAAACTTGAAGAACAGTCTCGCTGCGTTGTTGTTTGGGCGTATTCAAGCCGTGCGCTTCAGTGAAACATTAGAATCTCAAAAGCGCAGGGGCGTAGTCAGATCAGGAGATAATGAAGGGATACATGAAAAACGGACATCAGGTTTTCATATGGATTACTTTATCACAAAATATTTGTTTTCGGGAGCACTTGTTTAATTTAAAAAAAGACTATGTCAGGCTTTCTAAAGATATCTCTCTCATGCCTCTTCGTTGAGTAGTCACTGAGTAACAGTTCATTTTAATGACGCATTTGTAAATTAAGATCACCGCAGATAAAGGCTGCAGACAGCACACCTTGTTTGCTATCTTTCTTTTATAAGTGCACAAAGTTCTGTTGTTATTATGTTTTTATACGGAAAAAGTAGACCCTTTACAGATTCTATTGATGTATTTATCTTATCTGTACGATCAAAACTGAAAGTGTAATTTAAGTTCTTTTCAGGGTTATCAGGACAAAGTGACTCATAACGCGTATATGCATTAATCAACTTCAGAGGGTTAAATCAAACTTGCATGACAGGATAGGCACTAAACAAAAGTATCAAATGTATTTTTTCTGGTATCACTGGGCCCCACAAACTCTTGGCATATCTTGTTTATGTTAAGGCTGTCCAGCCTGTCTTTTTGCAAAATGGATAGCAACAGACTGTTAAAGGGGGGTGAAATGCTCGTTTTCACTCAATATCCTGTTAATCTTGAGTACCTGCAGAGTAGAACTGCATCCTTCATAACTCCAAAAAGTCTTTAGTTTTATTATATTCATAAGAGAAAGATAGTCTGTACCGATTTTTCCCGGAAAAACACGAGCACCTAGAGGCGTGACGTGTGGGCGGAGCTAAAGAATCACGAGCGCCAGTAGGCTTTTGTGTTGAGAGAGTTTGGAAGCTGTGACTTTAGTGAGGACAAAACCAACCAAAACAAACCATGGCTAACAGTCAGATTCAGCGTATATTTATGATCCGGAATCAGATCCAGAGGCTGAAATTTAACAAGAGCAGCATCAGCAACACCGTCTCTATGTGGTATGTACTGAAACTGTATATATTTGCTTAGCGGTTTTGGAAAATGACTAAGTTACACTTTATGTGGTCTTTTTTTTTTTTTTAAGCTGTACATGTGGAAAGTGCAGTTTGATAACAACATCGCATGTTGTTTACTTGATGTGCTTACGCGCTGATAGCTAAGTTAACAACACAGAGATATTTGAAGCAGTTTTACTCACCGCATGCGGTTCCAACACACGATCATGACCCTTTTTCGTTGGGACTGCATTATCCTTAAGAAATAAACGATGTGCAAATCCGGCGTCACTGGGCCTTGTTTGTAAAACAAGCATCTTCAAAATGCAAGGGAACAAACACAAACACTTGCACAACTGATGCTCTGTAAAAATAAACTCCATCCACTGGTCCCTTAATGCTGTTTCTCTTTTGGTAATCTGTGCAGGGTTGTCTTGCCCTGGCAACCAAAAACAAACTCCTTTTGTGACATTTCGCGACGCTCTCACTCTGATCAGTGAACATCTGTTGTGCTCTCAGTGCTCTGCTATACGGGAGCGCGCGCTCTTCCGGCAGAAGTGCCCTAGGACCCATATAAGGAAATTCCGCTCCATCTAACGTCACACAGAGCCATACTCGGAAAAAACTTTACGAAACTTGTGACAAACCGGAAGGAGTATTTTTGGAACAGAAATACTCCTTCAAACGTACAACTTAATTTTTGAAACTTTGTCCATGTTTAGCATGGGAATCACACTCTTTAACAGTGTAAAAAACTCAGTATGCATGAAATAGCATTTTACCCCCCCTTTCTTTTTGGCCTATTTTAGACCTAAGCCATGTCTTCAGTCTCCGCAATGCACTGAAGCTCCTCTCAGCTTCACATGAGGACACTGGCACCACCAACAAAATTCTGACAAGGACCTCAACTTGGTCAACCCCCGTAACGCCACTGGCATTCCCCTGAGGACCTATGCAACCTCTCCACTGCTGCTAAAGAGGTATTTCTGGCAAAAGAGGGGCAACAGTACTGAGAGAGAACTTCTATGCAACTCAGGGTACTCAACTATTGATTCAGTAAACACCCCAGTCAGAAGGACACTCTTCAGACTGACAAACTATGCAATATCATGTTCAGTATAAAAGTCGATTAATCTGTGATAATGAGCACGATATTGCATAGCTTATCAGTGATCTACGGTTCTGTCTATTAAATGCCGCTTCATTTGAAAGCAGGTGATGGCGATTTAGCGGTAATCAGGGAACCAGATTTACTGACTAGATGCGCATGAACATATCGTTAGATATATCGCCCAGCCCTAGACTGTCTTGATTGAAATGGTCATCAAACTGAACCTACACACAATCCAGTACTTTAAAGAGCTCTGCCCTGTAATGATCCACTGCTTTGCCAGAAAAGCGCCTTGAATTTGCGGTCTCAGTGGAGTCAACTGATTCAGTGAAGACAACCAATGCTGTAGCTTTCTTATACAGCTCAAGATGGCTCCTGTCATTTCTCTTTCTCTGAAGGGAGGATTGGACACAATCTACTGCAGCCTGCATACCAGATACAGTCTGGGTCTTCTTCTGCAGTGAAATGTTTAGGCACTCAAGCTGTCCAACCACAGCAGAAGCAAGTGTGAGGCCCAACACAGTCTTACCTTTGCTGGAGTGCTCAAATAAGCCTCTGGCAGTTGAAGCTGTCCTAGATACACTTTTGGCCATCTCCTCTAGGCTGCCAAGCACCTGCTCATACTACCCTAGCACAGCTAATATAGCAGAATTGCGCACAGTCCACCTGGTTGGGGTTTCAGTAGTGATGGGTACATTTTCAGAGGTAACTATGTTTTCAAACATTCTCTTAAATCATCCTGACTGAATAAAAAGGATGCCTAACATGTGCCTGTGGCGCATACTGTGGAGGTACCAGATACAGTCCAGTGGACGGAGCAGTGCCAACAGACCTATCCGGGTTAAGGCTGCCCTGTGTGGCGGACCGCTCCTGCACTCTCCTAACTTTTCTCTCCCCTTTCTGTTGCAGACCAATGCGTCTGACAGGGGGCTGGGCGCGGTCCTGGAGGGGGAGGACCATCCGGTGTTGTACATTAGTCAGAAGCTCTTGAAGAGAGAGACTAGGAACAGCACCATAGAGAAGGAGTGTTTGGCCACCAGTTGGGTGGTCTTCAACCTTCGCTATTACCTCCTGGGCCGGGAGTTCACCCTCTGCTCAGACCACGCGCCTCTTCAGTGGCTCTACCGCTTGAAGGATACCAACACGGTATCTAGCTTTACAACCATTTAAGTTCAAGGTGGTTCACAGGCTGGGGGCGCAGATGGCTGTGGTCGACTTCCTCTCCAGGAATGGCTTCCCGGCCTGAGTCGGGTGGTGGGGGTATGTGGCTGGGGAGCAGGGACGGATTGGCAATCGGGAATACCGGGAACAATCCCGAACGGCCGGTCCATTTCAGGCCGAATCGGCCGGTGGTCAAATTTGTTATTATTATTTTTTATTATTATTATTTATTTTATATTATACACTACCGTACCGGCCTGTGGCCGGCTGCTCAGCTGCAGCGGAACGCAGCTGTGTGTCTGTCTGTGTGTATGTGTGTGTTTCAGACTGGGCCAAACCAATACTTCCAATCTTAAGGGGGGATACGAGCGGCCCCTCCCAACTTGGACTGATCCTCGTATTTCCTGACATCCGATTGGCTCAAAGGCGCCGATCAAAGGAGTTTACTTGGTTACGTTTGAGTTTGTGTGAATGCAACAGAGACAGACGGTAAAAATGGCGAAACGAAGGAAAGAAGAGAAAGAAATGGGTGGAGCCGAAAAAATAAGAATGAAAAAGAAAAAAATGTTGGTACAAGAGGCAGCTAAATGTGCCAAATTAACAGACCTTTTCCGCACTGAAAAGGGTGCTGTGGCAGGAAGTGCAGATGAGGAAGGACCCAGCAGCATGGATAGGACAGGTGCACGATTAGGCCGGCGAGCGGCAGCGACACGTTGGCTGGCTGACTGTGCGTGAGCGTGGCGTTTCTGTTGAGTGTAAGCTGCGTGGTGTTTGCGTAGCGTTTTCCATGTCTTTGCCTGGTCTTTGCACACCAGAAACGTGTCTGACGCGGCGCTGCTGCTAGGTGACATAATATGATAAGACTCTGGTAAAAAAATAAAAATAAAAATAAGCCTCTGGTGATACATTTGTTTAAATTACATTTATATCTTCATTTATGTCAAAACCTAGAGACTCTCAAATATCAAAATGTAATTTATTAATATTTATTCGTGTCAAAATGACATAAACATCTTTTCCTATTCTCTTTTGGCTGGAAATGCTTCCAATTTTATTTGACCACTTAAATATACAAATATGAATACAGTATTCTGTGTCATACATTACAAATACATAAATAGTCAGGGATGCATGACACAATAAAGCCCAAAGACTTAAATAAAGCCCAAAGACTTATACCCCGAGGAGGAGGAGGAGGAGGAGCAGCAGCAGCAGGAAGAGAGAGGAGGAGGAGAAGAGAGGAATAGGAGCAGCAGCAGGAGAGAGGAGGAGAAGGAGCAGCAGGAGGAGAAGAGCAGGAAACAGACAGGTAGAGGGGCAGTGTGCAGGGCTGGGTAGGCAATCATATTAGGCATATCATTCAATCAATCAAAGCTTTATTAAGAACACGCACACAAAAATAGAAAAATACAGCACAATGTTACATATTTACATAAAGGATAAAATGCCAATAGTTCCACATACTAGATAATAACCTGACTGAAGCACAGATTGAATTAGAAAATGTATTATTCTTTGTCATATTTATTACTCATGTTCTTCTCATGCATATGTTATGTAGCTGTACAATCAGTAAGCAGAGACAGGGTCTAGCAGAGGCAGGGTCCAGCACAGGGGAAGCTGAGGCAGGGAGAGTTGAAAGTGAGTACACACACACACACAAACACACAATCTCTATTGTATGGTACTGCATTGTAGTATTTGAGTATGAGTGGGTGTGAGTATTTGTAACTATTTTATCACTCCGACTGACTGTACACATGACATGCTGGTAGTTCGCAGTATACTGTGTGACTTATGTGTTTGAGATTAGGTTTTGCTGACCTGGTTGTGTTCAGTGCAGTGGACTTGCTTATACAACCTGAGGAGGCAGGTGTTATCCTAAAGTTTCTTGAAGGTCTTCAGCGTAATCTGATTGTCTTTATACCATAAAAACACTATTAGAATGAAAAGTGAGGAGACGAGCAGTGGTAAGTGAGGCAAGTGAAAAATGATTAACACCTAGATCTCGTTGCAGTGATTGGCGTGGGGAACTGGTATTTAAGCCAGCTGAGGACCGGCGAGAAGTGAGAAAACTGGGGACTCGTGGGAGTGAGAAGCTGCGTAACTTCAAACCTAAAGACACGAAGAGTACAGTAGTGTAAAGTAGAGAAATACTGTGAAGTGCCTGCGCATGTGGCGCGATTGTTTATTTTTTTTCTTATTGTTGAATAAAGTATCCCATGAGCTTCAGCACGCCGACCCCAGTCTCCTTCCTCTTTACATTAACGGAGATTGTTACAGCGCCACAATGCACATAGAGAGCTAATGGCTGCTGTATAAGGGTTCCCAGACACATTGCCGCTTTGCCCCCCACCAGCTGTGTGAACTTTTCCGCGGTGCCTGGTGGTGGCACTGTATGGCCCTCGGTGGATGGCACTCCTCCGCCGCCTGGTGGACGGCGACGGCTCCTCTGGTTTCAGGCAGCCAGCAGGAGTCCCCCGTTCCCTGCTCTTCCCCATTCTGGTGGATGGTGCCGACTCTTCCGCTCCCTCATGGACGGCAGCCACCCCTCCACATCGCAGGCGGCCAGCAGCGAGTTGGTCCGTCCCCCGGCAACTCCCTCCAGCCCACTGCCTCGAGCATCCACAGTGGCACACTCCCTCACCTCTGCTAGATGGCACTGCGGGTTCACCCCAGCGGCGAGGGATCTTCAGCAGCACGTCCCACCTTCCTCCCAAGTTTCGGCACCAGTGTAACAATATAAAAATTCCATAATCATGTGAAGAAGAAGGCGGGGACCAACAGACATTTAAAATGAAAGCTTTAATAATAAAATAAACACAAAACAAAATGCGGACTGTGTGTTTGTTGGTGGTGGTGAGGTATAAGGGGAGTCGGCAGTGGACCAAAGCACCGTGAGGCAAAGCAGGAGGAACTCGAAATGTTTAAAACTTTTTTTGTTGTTGCTCCGATTGTATTTGTATTGTTTTACTAACACGAATTCTTAAATATTAATAAAAATAAATACAACTATATCAGTGAAAAAAACTATATCGGTCGACCACTAATTATAGTGCTATCAGACCTAAGTCATTAATATGTCTTTAAGATATAAAGGAAAAAAAATTCAAGTCATGTCAAAACTTCTCCAGGGCCCCAAAATCCTTCAGAGCCCAGAGGGTTAAAACTCTGTAAGCCTAATGTAACATTACAAAAAACAGTCATTAAGGATGGATTAAAGATAAAAAAACAACCTCCTTGTTCCTCGCCTTTTTTTTTTTTTTTTTTTTTTTTTTTATGTTTTATGATGATTGTTAGTTTTCTGTAGGGCTGTGCGATATGGACAAAAAAACCTAACTAGATTTCTTTGATAAATTTTGCGATTTCTATTTTAATCACGATTTTAACATACACAGACATGATTTACTTAAATGCATTCAGTATGAATTTGAAACATATTTCCAACAGAAAATCAATTAGAGCTTTTAAAGTTGTAATATGTCTCGAACAGACATAAGTCAAAATAATCACCTAAGTAAAGGTGTGAAAAAAATGGCTCATTGTAGCGGTGACTTGAAATATATTTGTTGCGCCCTGTTCACACGAACTTGTTACATTCATGGATTTTCTGTTTCCTTATTTGGTCATGTTCCTTTTCCTGTTTGGTTGATTTGATTATTCCCCAATTGTCTCCATTCCCGATTACTTCCTTCATGTTTAAATACCCTGTCTTTTCAGTTCCTCCTTGTCCGTGATTAATGTATTGTATGTTATTGTATAGTTATGCTGGATTTGCCCTTTCTCCTGCGATCATTAAAAGAACCCTTTTATATTTCTCCTTCCTCATGTGCCTTCATTCACACACCAGCAGCTGTGACAGGACTCTGTAGTGCATATACATATAGTATGTGTATGCAGTTGAGAAGCAGCAGCAAGAGCGCATTATTGAAGTGTGAAAGGACAAAGATTTCCTTTGCTTTTGCATAAAACCAGACTCAAGTCCTCAGATACACGATGCCCACGCCCAGAGAGAGTGTGTGCACTTAAAACCCGTCTCTCCTCTAGCTCAAACTGTGTCCCGTGAAATCACAAATCTGTCTATGATCATGCAAATGCACCAAAGACGAGATGTGTGAACCTGGCTTTACGTAGCCCTATGCGCAGTCTCCTCTGTTCTTCCGCTCCATTTAGGCACGCTGCATTCTGATTGGATCAGATAGCATACTGCGGGAGGTCGGGGCAGCTGAAAAACGTGCTATGAAGCAATTTAGAAATCACACACACTCAAATTGTTACCTTATGAAAATTTTGATTAACCGCACAACCCTATTCCTAACTGATGACAAAGAATTGACAGAGCAGCCATCAAGTCTTAGACAGCTTACTAGGTTATTACATGCAGAGTTTTCAGGTCCTATTATCAACACCTCTGTTGATTTAAAAAAATAATTTTTCAGTATTTTACTGTAAGAAATTACTCGTCATCCAGTTTTTTTATATTGAATATGCATTCCGTTCATGTGCAGCAAAGAAACAAAGAGCACTGTATTTCCTGATGATATCTCCCAAGGGTAACATGTAAAGCGTGAAAATTAACAGCCCTAGTACTGAGCCTTAAGGTACTCCATACTGCACTTTTGATCGATATGATAGCTCTTCATTCACTGCTACGAATTAAGGGTCATACAGACTGTTTCTGGCTACACGGTACGGAGCATAAGCCCAAGCCCACCGATGACGGAGAGCTAATGAGCCTTACCCATCAGACCAAGTGCGAGAGCCGGCTACAGTGCCCACCACAATGGAGAGCCACGAACGGTGTGAGTGTGGAGTCGAGCTCCTCCCCCTTCATCGCGGCTGAGCTTAATATGGAGCACCAAAATGTGCAAAATGCAGAAGTGGATCTTATAGATGGGGAACCGGAACTGGAAATTGAAATGCCCCCTCTCTTCTCTGTCGTCTCCGTTGGTCCCCTCAATGCCTGTTGCAAGAAAGTGTTCTCCAGTGCCTGCTCCTAGAAAGTGTCCAGCAGTCCCAGCTCCTAGAATGTTCCCTCCTGTGGCCTCTCCTCCAAAATGCCTGTCCTCCCACAACACTCCTGCCTCATCATCTGGCAGCCCCTTTGCTCGCCCTCAGCCCACCATCATGCAGTGCGTGCCCCATGGGACTGCCATCCTCCAGGCTCACTGTGGTCGATGCCTCCAGCCTCCTCGGCCAGGACTCCACCTTGGCTACTAGCTCCCTCCACCATCAATCATCGATCCATCAGCTCCGCCTGGCTCTCTCATCCCTCCAGCTCCACCTTGGTCTGGTGTCAACCATTCTGCACCTTGGGACTCCACTCCTCTGGCTTCGCTTCATCCCTCTGTCTCTGTCAGGCTCCTCCATCCGCTCCTCTCCACCTTGATTCTCAGTCGCTCTGGCTCCGCCGCAGATCCCTGGCATCCCCCTGACTCATTGGCTCCACCACAAGCTCCTCCTCCACCCGCTCCACCGCCGTTGGTCTCCCCCTGGAGTCGGTGGCCATTCCTCCTCCATGGCTTCTCCCACTGTTGGCTTAACCTTGGGCCACTGTTATGGCTGTGGCCTGGGTCCAGCTAGACTCCTCCTGCTTCAAACGCTTCCTGTCTCCTCCCTCTGTCATCTCTTTCCTGGGGACAGGAGACTTGTTGTCAGGATTGGATTTATTTTGTCATGCGTTTCAATTCCTGTTTTACTTTATTTAGTCTGTTTCCTGTCCTTGTTTAGTTTGATTGTTAATTGATTCCCTGTACATGCATGTCCCTCATTATACTGTGTTTATTAGCCTTGTCCTTTCAGTTCAGTTTTGTGGGGTCTACCAATAACGTCTTCTTCTTGTTTTCCATGTTGGATTTATCCATGTTGGATTAACAAAGTCTTTTCCGTTTATCCTCGGCTTTCGATATTTTATATTTTTTTGTAAATTGAAAAGTAATGTGCTACTTTACTAGTTACTTGAAAAAAGTAATATGAATACGTAACTTGTGTTACTTGTAATGGGTTACCTCCAACAAGGTTTTAGCACATCTGGTCACTTCTGAAAGCTGATTACAACTGTGGATGGCATAATAGTTAAAAGCAGACTCCCCTTGTTTTGTGTGAACCTAAATCTAACTGGAAGCTAGTGTAAGGACCTGAGGACTGGTGTGTTGTGCTCAGATTTACTGTTTCTTACAAGAATTCTGACAGCAGCTCCCTGGATAAACTGCTGCTGTCTTCTTGGGAGTGAGGAGCCAGGGAGGAGACTATTACAATAATCCACCTCCCTGCTTGTGAACAAGGCATGAACAAGTCTTTACTGGAAACAAAACATCTAATTAAGGCTAGGTAAATCTGGGTATCCTCTGCATAGCTGTGATTGGCAATTTGGTTCTTTCTCATTATTTGACTTAGTGGGAGCATTTACAAGCTAAAAATGATGGGGCAAGAATTGAGCCTTGTGGGACTCCACATGTCATAAACCAGGGTTCCTCAATTGGGAGCCCACAAGAGAAAAATATTTGGCCCGTGCTAATTTAAAATAAAGTGGCATGAAAATTCAAATGCAGCATTAGAAAGTGACAATAACTAACATCGTGTCTACAGTGGATGCGAGCGGCGCGTTGCCACACAACAAAATTCAACAGAACTTATTATAATCAGTGATGCGGTCTACACTTGATGCTACACAGCATGTCACAACAAATACCCGACAGAAAATTGCTGAATCATTCTATTTATGACATGCTTTCACAAATTAAAATTATTTACAATGCTTTGTCTCATCCAGTGTAGATATATGATGTGACAGCAAAAAAATGGTGAGTGTGATGTAAAGAAAAGTGGACACTGAAAATAAAAAACTGGCATGACATACAGCCATACATTTGTTCTCTGCATTTAACCCGTCCAAAGTGCACATGCAAAGCAGTGAACAAACACACACCGTGAACACACACCCAGAGCAGTGGGCAGCCATTTAAGCTGTGGCACTCAGGGAACAGTTGGGGATTCGATGCCTTGGTCAAGGGCATCTCTGGTATTGCCAGCCCGAGACTCAAACCCACAACCTTACATTAGGAGTAAAACTCTCTGACCACAAGGCCATGACTTCCCCCTCACCATAGATGATTCAAATATGAATAGAAGGTACAGTTTTGAGTGAGTGAGTGAGTGATACCATCTGTGAGTTTGCATAAGCATCATTTATTTTCAAGATTTGAGGTAAAATTTCTATTGTTGCTTTCACTATGGCTATAAAGCTCATGCAAAATTATATTCAAATTTCTGTTTAATTTAGTGTTTTTGTGAAAATATACTTTAACAAATAACTGTAACACTTTACAATATAGATTTGTTAATGTTTATGTATGAAAGTTTATTAGCATGTTAGTTAATTATTGTAAAGTGCTACATAATGTATTTCGAGTGTTCACTTGAAAAAAATAAGTCGCCCCCCTTAAGAAATATAAAATAAATTCCCCCTACACGCACGCAGAATGTATTATATCCCTCCTCTCGACGCTCCACTCCAGTTCAGCGGGAGGCGCTAAACACATACGTTTGTTTGACAAACACCATTAAACCTCAGAGGAAGAAGATTAGTTTCACCGCACTCTCTGTGGTTGTGTCGTGATGCTTGTTAAATAAAATCTGTTAGAAATATTTCTGAAAGTTTTTGAATCAGGTCAGTAAATACCTGTAATATTTTCATCATTATATTCGTGACTGATTTTTTAAGCGAGCAAGAATATCTGGAGGAGTTTATCATCTGAACTGAGATCTGCTGCTGTGAAGATGGAGTTTGTTAAAGAAGAGAGTGAGGAGGACACGAGTGGACTAGAAACCAGCTCAATAAAACTCGAGGAATCAGAAACATTGAGAATAAAAAACGAAATCCCAGAAACCTGGAAAATAAAATCAGAGGAGCCAGAAACATTGAGAATAAAACAGGAGGAGCAAGGAGGTTGGTTTTTATTCTTCATTCATCTTTGATGATTGTTTGTGACATATTTACGTGTGCAAAGCTTTAACCCTCTGCAGTCATCCTCATTCTTATATGGTTAGCAAAATTCATTTTAAAGTTCATTTTAAAATGTAATATGCAAAATGATAATGCAATATGTAAAATAGCAGTGTATTCCTGTATTTAGATGTACAGTTTACCACGCATGTGTGCAAAATTTTAGCAAAATTAAAAATCATTCAATTCTATAAATTTATGTTTGCCATTTTCTACGCTAGTTTTAATATGTAAATCAAAAACATTTTAACAATTTAAAAGTTGTACAATTAAAATTATATCGTATTACCCAAATTGATAAGATATGTTCAGTATGTCCAAGCAAAACTGTAGCAATTGAATTGCAAACTGAAATGCATTTTTTCCTGAATGCATTTAGACTTATTCATCGTGATACTGCGTAATAATTGCAGCAACAACTTAAAAATGATCCGAAATCAATATTTGAGTAATTACATAACCAGCCAGTGTTCAAAACTATCGCCTTATTTTAGCCCAATTCACTATGGTTAGCTTATAATCATGTTTTATAATTTCAGTGCTATAGGTATGTTTTTAGTGGGAAATTAGAGCATGCCCCTGCGTTATTACGTCACGTCTATAAACATGAAGTTGTTCGGCTACTAGGCTACCGCATGTGAGGATCCTGCAGGTGGATGATCGTTTATATATAAAGGCTATAGCCTTTCCCACAGCAGCTAGAATAATTAAACAAATTTTGATGGACGATTGTAATTCAGAAAGAATTGTGTGTGAATGAAACAAGTAACTGAAATTATATTCAGTAGAGAAGAACAGTAAATAAGCTCATCTGTAGGGCTGTAGTTATCGAATATTTTAGTAATCGAGTATTCTACCAAAAATTCCATTGATTAATTGAGTAATCAGATAAAATATGTTTTTGCTTAATTAAAATGCAATATTAATTATGCAAGAGAAAATAATACTCTATTCTATTTATCTTTTAATTATTGAAAATTAAGCAAACTTAACTTTTTGGTAAACAAGGGGATTTGCTATTAAAAATAAAACATGGAAGAAATGTTGTGTGATTAAACCTTAAAACTAAATGTTAGAATTTTTTTTTTTTTTTTTTTTTTTTAAGAAGTAGGCTATGTACATTCTGCTGAACAATAGTAATACATCTCTGGCAAATACTTGTCTTTAAACTAAACCAGACTTTTATTTTGACGGGTTGATGTTTAGAGTTCTGTGTATGTGATATGACGCTAGTTTTACTCAAATCAAATGGTCAAATGCTCACAAAGTGACTGTCAGAGCAGTTCTGGAGATGTTCATGTGTTCACGTCCTTTTTTTAGTGAGACACTGAAATCACCGCAAGTGTCATACGCACTTCACTGTGTCAGACCTGCCAACATGTACGCATTTTTCGTACTCTGCATGCATTTTGACCCATGTTCAAGTTCAAGTTTTACTACTAGTTTTACATGGGGTCGTTAGAGAAATCTGCGTTTCACAGACGTACTTGGTGATTTTAATCCCGTCCGAATTTGCCACGTGTGTGTTTTTCACACACAACCTCTGTGATAATTCCAGAGCAAATTACCTACCGTTTTTCAGCAAACTCAGTGATCCTCTGAGAAAACTAATCCCGTCCGAATGCGAATGTCTGTGATTGCCGGTGATATTTTATTTCACAACGCGTTTCCTTGTGTGTTTTGGCCAACGTGAATTACCGTAGATGCTCTTACAGCGCGGATGTTTGATATATTTGCTTAGCGGCAAATAAATAATAATAAAAAAATAATACAAATAATAAAATCAAGAGCAAGATCGCGTAAACTGTTAATACCGGCTATTGTAATATCAGCATCAGGTAAGATTACTCACGATCATTTATTTACTTTGTTACATAATGTTTTAATTACATTTAATAAAAAAAAAAGGAAAACAAGTTAAACTAAAGGAATCACACATTAACATGGTTTTGCTATACTAGCCATTTAGTATTTATTGTGTAATAATGAAAATCACAGACGTCAGGTGGTAAGAATCGAAACTCAAACGTAGTTTAGAAAACTAGTCCCGTCCAAATAGTGCTTAAGGAAAATAAAAAAGTTTTTAGCAAGGATTTAAAAATAGACAAGGAAGGGGCCAGTCTGATCTCTAAAGGCAGGGTATTCCAGAGTCGTGGCCCAGCCACTGCAAATGCACGCTCCCCTCTACGCTTTAGCCTAACGCGAGGGACCACCAACAGAGCCTGGTCATAGGAACGTAGGTTTCTTGATGGAGTATAAGGATTAAGAAGTTCAGATAAATAGACAGGAGCTTTGTTATGAAGGGATTTATAAATGAAGAGGAGAATTTTAAAGTCTATTCTCTGAGAAATTGGCAACCAGTGAAGGGATCTGAGAATTGGGGTTATGTGTTAATGTTTACGACAGTTTAAAAGAAGTCTGGCTGCAGCATTTTGGACAAGCTGAAGACGTGCAATTTGAGATTTAGATATACCGCAATATAAAGAATTGCAGTAATCTAGACGCGATGTAACAAATGCATGAACAGCCATTTCTAGAGTTTTTGGAGTGAGAACGTTTTTCATTTTAGAGCGTAAACGAAGCTGATAGAAACTGGATCCAATAACAGAAGAGATATGTATATCAAATTTTAAGTGTTGGTCAATAGTAATACCTAGGTTCTTTACCCGTGAGGATCTAAAAACGGATAAACTATCTAGCTCAGGGCTTATACTCTGAGAGTTCTCATTAGGACCGAAAACAATTACCTCGGTCTTGTCCTAGTTTAAGAAGAGGAAATTTTGGGCTAGCCATAATTTAACCTCCTCTAAACATTGGAGAAGAGAAGTGATCGCAGTGGAGTTGTTTTTCTTAACTGGAAGCATGTACAGAGAGAATAGAGAGGGAGCTAAAATAGAGCCTTGTGGAATGCCACAGGTCAGAGGAGCAGGGGAAGAGAAAAAATTTCCCAGTTTCACTAAAAACCTTCTGTCAGATAGGTACGACTGAAACCATTTCAGAGCGTTTGCTTTTAGACCTACCCAAGACTCTAATCTAGATAATAGTATGGAGTGGTCTATGGTATCAAAGGGGCTGATAAATCTAAAAGAATAAGAACCACAGAGTCCCCGGACTCAGTGGAGAGGTAAATATCATTTAACACCCTCAAAAGGGCGGACTCAGTGCTGTGAGCCGACTTAAAACCAGATTGAAAAACCTCATAAATAGAATTACTGGTCAAAAAGTGTTGAAGTTGATTCAGCACAATTTTCTCTAAAACTTTTGAAATAAAAGGCATAACAGAAATTGGACAAAAAGTTTTTAGAACAGTGTGGTCCAGTGAAGGCTTCTTGAGAAGAGGAGTGACTGTAGCAACTTTAAAGTCGGCAGGAACGGAGCCAGTTTGGAGACACTTATTAATAAGAGACAACAGACCTGACCCAATCGAATCAATAATTAATTTGGGGTGAATGATATCGCTAGAACAGTATGAGGGCTTAAGATTGATGGGTTCAAAAGCATCCAAAAATGCAGATGAAGATGACATGATAGGAGAGATGGTTAAAGTTAAAGTGGGGCAGACACCAAGTCTTAAGTTAGTAATTTTGTCACTAAAATATCTCAAGAAGCTTTCACAGAGAGCATCAGAGGCAACAGGCAAGGTGTTAACAGAAGGATTGGTAACAGATTGAATAATTGAAAACAAAACCTTAGGTTTAGAGTGATTAGTTTCAATTATGTTGGAAAAGTATGCAGCTTTTGCAGACTTAGCTGCAGACTGGTATGAAGTAAGAGAGTCTCTGAACATTTGAAGAGAGATATGCAGCCTGTCTTTTTTTCCATTTTTCTCCATTTTTCCGTCTTTTTTCCATTTACGTTACGACCCATAAGTACGCTTGTACGATTCGCTGCTCTCTAGGTACGCATTTTGTTGCATCTCGCATTTCGCCGATTTCAGTTTCTATGCAATCTATGACGCTGATTCTGCTGCTGATCCACAGCGTGTAAGTGGAGTGAAAAGCTTTCGGCCAATCAGAGCGGTGCATGTTAACCCACCGCCCACCTGCCCCTCCTATCCACAAGCTTAGTTGGCAGTTAAGTGGTGGAATGGCTTGAAATCTAGAAGGTTTTAGACAGGTCAGGTGCTGATTAACGTAAGATAAAGGTAACAGTTAGGCTATGTTTAGCCTAATTGAATTTATGGACATCAGAAATTACCTTGACCTGACATCATAACAAGCAGTCCAGCTGTGACGAGCTCAGTTCATATCACGCGTTCATGTAGGCTAACATGTAAGGGTGGCCCTGCCAATAACGCACCTAAAAGCTGTCACAAAGAACCGGCAAAAGTAATGTTTATGAATATTTTATGAATATAATTATTAATAAACAAGTGTTTTCTGTATCAATGTCGTGTCATCTGCAAAGATAAAGTTGACGATGCTGTCTAGCGATCTTCGCAGTAGTGAACGCGCCAGAGAAATGCACATTTCATATGGATTAACGTTACATAAGCAGAGAGCAGTCGGTTTTATTTCGTTTTGAAGTGTTCTGTTCAACCCTCTTGAGTCGGTTAACGCGTATACGCGCTATGATTCATTTTCTCCTGATAACCCCGAAAAGAACTTAAATTACGCTTTCAGTTTTGATCGTACCGATAAGAGCAATATCGAATCTGTAAAGGGTCTACTTTTATTTGTATACAGACATAATAACAACAAAACTTTGTGCACATAAAATAAAGATAACAAACAAGGTGTGCTGTCTTCAGCCTTTGTCTCCGCTGATCTTCATTTACAAACACATCATAAAAATGAACTGTAACTTAGTGAATACTCAACTAAGAGACATGAGAGAGATATCTATAGAAAGCCTGGCATGTCTACTTTTAAACTAAACAAGTGCTGCCGAAAACAAATATTCTGTGTTAAAGTAATCCATATGAAAACAATGCGATGTCCGTTTTTCACGTCTCCCTTCATTATCTTCTAATTCGACCACGCCCCCGCGCTGAACGCTCTATTCAGATTCTAATGTTAAATAACGTTTTTATTTTACTGTTTGCTTCGCGATGAGAGGAATAAGATATAAGTCACCCCAAAATGTGATGTGGTTGAGTATTTGAGATTTGGATTTCCTCAGAAAAAAAGAATGAAGCACTTTATTCAGCAGAGATAATAAACATGAGTAAGTCTCTTATTATTTACTTATATACTTGTACTAGTTTTCATATAACGTATAAACATTTTACTAGTTAGACTTTTTCCAAACTATAATTCCTGACTAAATGTATAATTAAGTGAAACATTATGAAGTTTCAATAACAATATGCAATACTATACCATTCAAAAACTTTGAAATAAATAATATAAATGTAACAAATAAATGTAACTGTAACAAATGTAACAAACAATGCTGTTTCAATTAATTCCCCCGAAAAAAAAAATATATATATATTCTCAGCTCTTTTCAACATTAATAATAATCTATTAATATGAGCACAGAGATGTTTAGTTCTCTGGTGACAAGAAAAGTCATGATTGCCTCCAAAGGCAGCATTTGTTACAAAGAGACTTTCACTGATGCACTACTTAAAAAAGCCAAATCTGCAACCTTTAACAAGTTAAACAATGCAAAAGTTTAAACACTTTGCATGGAAAATTATAAAAAAAAAAATTGTTTGTAAATAAATTTATTTATTTAGAAATAATGAAAGAAAGAATTTAGACTATCTTTATTTATCATGCACCTTTTTGATTAACAACTTTGCAGACTGTTTTCAACGTATGCTACAAAGCCAGTGGCTCAAATGTGAGAAGTATAGGTCGACTGATATATCGGTTTTGCTGATTAATCGGCATGGTAGTTGATTGCTGGTTTTCCTGCTTCATCCATTGCTGGAGCGGTTGAGAATGCTCTGTTTACAGTGTGAGAGTGGCCTCTAGTGGTTGAAATCACTGACAGCATGTGCTGTAACGTAAAACAGTGACACAAGTCGGCAGCACAACTTTCGAGCAAAATGAGAAAGCGTGTTTTTTTTGTTTTTTGTTTTTAAATAGCTGATTTTCGTTTTTTTGCAGAATCTGTTCATTGAGATCACGAAGAAGCCTCTCCGTGTTTAAGAAGTATTGGTATATTTAAAAATGTACATTTTGACGTTGAAATCTACCAGTTTTTCAGAGAGACTAGAGCGCGCAGTAGAGGCGTATCATTGTCTGTGTATTTCCATACTAGTTAAGCTGGCTGTTGTTTCTTTTGTTTTTGCCCCACCCTCCAAGGGAAGCGTGACTACTAATTATGCAGCTCTCTGGCCGGCTCTAGCTGATATAAAAATTCAATGAAGATGGATGCCGCAAAGATTATTGCAGATGAGCTGAACCGTGGCATTTACACCGGAAATGTTTTGAAGTACTTGTTCGACAAGACGGATGCTTATGAACAAGCGCTCACTGATTCACAAGGCAATCTGAGCAACGATGAAAGCGGCATAATAAGACTGTATAATATCCCTAATCTACAACTGAGCGAAGATGAAGACGAGGAAGAATGTATTGGACTGGCGTCAGACGAGTTGGACCGTAGGATATCAGAGGCTATATCGATAGTAACATTTGATGGGGATAAAGACAGAGAAAGTGTGCCCGAATTACGTATTTCATTGGAGGCAATGAGATCTGCAAGAATGCTTTTGTTTCTTATGGGGTGAGTTTCCATAAACGTCAAAGTTTGTCATTTTGTGTTCATTCTAAGAACACGTACACGTTATCTCATGTTTTGTCCATGTTTAGACATTACATTAGTTACTTGCATTTACGCATTACTTTAAGTGTTTCCTGCGTGAGGTAATTTTTTGGTGTACGTTACCATGATGTTCACCTGCTGCTCAAAACTACTAAGATACCTCAGCGTTTCACACACAGACTGTGAAATAACAGGTTACATGTTCTTTTCAATAAAATCCATGCAAAAGTTAGTATCAGATAATTTTAGGTTACAGTATAAGATGTACTGAATATTCTTCAGTTTTATCCAAAACAGAAATATGACGAATAGAATATCAGACCTCTGTCATATGGCCAAAAATAAATGCAAAAAAAAAAAAAAGCTTTTTGCATAGTTGTTTGCATTTGTAAGATATGATATGGTAGCACTTTGAAATAAGAGTCCAAATGTAGCATTAAGATTAATGAAAGCTGTGTAAGTATTGCTCCTTTTCAGAGTAGAGCCCCCTATGATTTCTGGGATGTGGAAAATGTGGAATCACGGAATCCAGTCATAAAACGGAATTCACAGTTTAAGGTGGAATGTCACGGAATTTGTCAAATTTTTTAATTAATCAAAAGTAGGTCATTACACTTAAATGAAATCATGATATGGAATAGTATCTGTAACTATTAAGCTGCAAATGTCAATTTAAATATGAATCCTGCATGTTCTGTGTGTTAATGAATGGTGCAGACGCAAGGTTTAATTTGTTAATTTACACACACACTGAAGTGCGCGTGATGCGCGCAGTGGTTTCAACTTCTGCTGTTTCACTAAATGAGGATGTAAACACATGAACAGAACTGCTCTGACAGTCACTTCATGAGCATCTGACCATTAAATTTGAGTAAAATTAGCATCATATCACACATACAGAACTGTAAAGGTATTCATGGCAACCCATCAAAATAAAACTCTGGTTTGATTTTAAGTCTATTTTTAGTAGAATGTTCTATTATTATTATTACTACTACCAGTATGGTTCAGTATAACTCATCCGTTTAAATTATATTAAGACTTAAAGTTCTGCATAATTAAGGGCGTGGCCACTTGAGTGACAGGTGGATTGCAGATGGGTCAGTGACGTTTTAGAATTTCAAAACAGTAAAAAATAAAAATGAAAAGACAAATTAAATCTAGCATTTTTTTGTGTAATTCTGTGTGTATATTTTTTGTTTTTATAAGTGCCCTTTATAAAAAAAATAACAATATATGACATTTTAATGTGTTTCTTTGTATACAGTCCTTGAAAATGTCATACGGTAAAACGAAGTGATTTTTAGAAATAAATTAATATTGTTTTTCATGACACGGTTAAATACAACCAAGAATGTAATAGTTGATCTGTAAGTATTCTATAACAAATTGCAAAATATAAACACCTACACCACAAATACTACATATTTTGTATTGTAACGACTAAAGCATGTCATCTATGGACATTTGTTCAATTTTTTTGCTAGAAATTAGTCAAAAATGCCTTGAAGTTATGTATATATATATCATACTAGCTCTCCTCCATTATTTTCATGAACCATGTAAACAAAGTATTTATTTTTATTTCTTTTAAAATCCAATGTTTTGCCATATGACATATTTTGTTTTACTGTATGACATAGTACAATTTCAATGTTTCATTGCATTTTTTATGTAATAAATTGATGTAGGCCAATTCAGAATGATTTCAAAGAAACACAAGGCATCTCAAGTGAACCTTTTATTAACAGTAGAATATATATTCCCAACACTTGGAACATTTCTTTTCTCAACTCTCTTTCAGGTCAAGGAACACATAGGACGTGCTATATGTAATACATGACAATATTAGTCAGATTTACAACAATGAGATAACGTAGAAAATTCAGTTTTTAACATTCAGTGGGCGGAGGTCAGTCAAAAAACTGTTTTAGTGACATCATTACTGCAGGAACTAACGGGTCGTTCGTTGTAGATGAATTCTGTTAAACAAAATATCTCGCTTGGCATTGAACTTTGAGCTTTAGAATTTTACAGATAATATTTATACTCCTAACAACAACATTACACACTAACTGAAGTTTAAAACATGGGATCACGAAGAACGGGACCTTTAAAGCCTTTTTGGATGAAATTTTTTATAGATAAAAACCATGACCTTGATGTGACCTTTGGCCACAAATTCAGATACTGCACTCTGCCATTGGATGACCTTACACAACTAAAACACTATTGCAAAAGCAAAGTGCAGTATCTGAAAACTAAATCAGATAAAAAAATTAAAGGGGGGGTGAAATGCTATTTCATGCATACTGAGTTTTTTACACTGTTAAAGAGTTGGATTCCCATGCTAAACATGGACAAAGTTTCAAAAATTAAGTTGTACGTTTGAAGGAGTATTTCTGTCCCAAAAATACACCTTCCGGTTTGTCACAAGTTTCGGAAAGTTTTTTTCGAGTATGGCTCTGTGTGACGTTAGATGGAGCGGAATTTCCTTATATGGGTGCTAAGGGCGCATCTGCCGGAAGAGCGCGCGCTCCTGTATAGCAGAGCAATGAGAGCACAACAGACTTCACTGATCAGAGCAAGAGCGTCGCAAAATGTCACAAAAGGAGTGTGTTTTTGGTTGCCAGGGCAAGACAACCCTGCACAGATTACCAAAAGAGAAACAGCATTAAGGGACCAGTGGATGGAGTTTATTTTTACAGAGCATCAACGGAGTTGTGCAAGTGTTTGTGTTTGTTCCCCTGCATTTCGAAGATGCTTGTTTTACAAACAAGGCCCAGGTTTACGCTGGATTTGCACATCGTTTATTAAGGATAATGCAGTCCCAACGAAAAAGGGTCACGATCGTGTGTTGGAACCGCAGGCGGTGAGTAAAACTGCTTCAAATATCTCTGTGTTGTTAACTTAGCTATCAGTGCGTAAGCACATCAAGTAAACAAGATGCGATGTTGTTATCAAACTGCACTTTCCACATGTACAGCTTAAAAAAAAAAAAAAAAAAAAAAAGACGACAAAGTGGAACTTAGTCGTTTTCCAAAACCGCTAAGCAAATATATACAGTTTCAGTACATACCACATAGAGACGCCTTTGCTGATGCTGCTCTTGTTAAATTTCAGCCTCTGGATCTGTGTCACAGCTTCCAGACTCGCTCAACACAAAATCCTACTGGCGCTCGTGATTCTTTAGCTCCGCCCACACGTCACGCCTCTAGGCGCTCGTGTTTTTCCGGGAAAAATCCGTACAGACTATCTTTCTCTTATGAATATAATAAAACTAAAGACTTTTTGGAGTTATGAAGGATGCAGTACTACTCTATATGTACTCAAGATTAACAGGATATTGAGTGAAAATGAGCATTTCACCCCCCCTTTAAAAAAAAGAACTAGTTCATCCAGCTTTCTTTTTGTGTCTCTTACTACATGTTGATTGTTTTAATAACTTTAATAGTTTTATTGGTGTTTGCATGTGGTGTATGTTAAAATTACTCTGTAGAAAGCCTCAAGATCATCTTACCAAAATGTTCCTTTTACCACAAATAGTTTTGCTCATTTTATTTCAAAAGTAATTAATTACAGACCAAGTAGTTAAAATACACACAATTTAAACTTCCTAACAATATAACTAGGAATGTCATCAAGGAAAATAAGGGATAATTGTGATTCTTTATAGGAAAATAAGAGGCAGAGTAAGGGTTGCTTATTTTTTTGCTTAACATATTTATGTGCAATTATTCTAAAGGGAATTTTTATGTCATACAAAAAATGTCACACACAAACCACTGGCCTGTGAAATAGTGAAACAAGTCATCCATCAGGTAAATTGCATGTTATTTTGCCTAGCTGGATGTTTTGCTTATGATAATCATGTACTTTGCATTCACCCAAACTGATTGACCCAAATCATAATGCGGCTGGTGAAGGGAATTGCAGGCAGCGCGAGTTCCGCTTTCTGTGAACCAGGAACGACCAGGCGGCAGAGGATTACACTTGGTCATAAAGCCTTCCCCTAAAGTGGTAACAAATGAAACCGTGATTTGTGCAAAATGAATGATTACATATCAGTAGAGCTGAAACAACGAATCGATTTAATCGATTAAAATCGATTATTAAAATAGTTGTCAACTAATTTAGTAATCGATTCGTCGCTAAATAAATTTTATTTGCCATAAGCGGTGCATATTTCAAATCTGCGGTGACCAAAGTGTGGCAGTAATGAGCCACCGGAGGTTTTACTCAGCCAGTACAGCAGGTGAAGTAGCGAATAGCCAATAGCTGGCCTCGTTTTATGACACGTGCTTCCCGAACAGCGTCTCTGCAGCATTCAGCGGGAAGTGGGAGTACTTTACTTTGAGCCTTCAAAATGAAGGGTAACCTGTAAACTCTGCACTACTGAACTGTTTAAGGGGTCGTTCACATATCGTGTCTTTTGCGTGCTCAAGTTCGTTATTTCCTATGTAGGCGCGCAGTATGCACTCTCATAATGGAAGCGACGCGGTCGCGACACGCACGCGGTGCGATGCGCCCGTTTTTCCAGGCGCGTCCACACCGCATCCATTTATCCTTTGCTGAAATTTCCGGGTCTTCATGGAGAGGGCACGTCACGGAGAGAGCACGTCATGGTTGCTTAGCAAAGGCAGACGCCTCAGGGGCGCTTGTGCCCGAGTGCTTTGGAAAGAAGGAGAAAGCGGCGCGACTAGCGTTTTCCACGCGTTTTTAGGTGCGATATGTGAACGGCCCCTAAGAATTTTATTTGTGCAGATTCTCCAGTACAAGGTTGTTTGCAAAGGTTTAGTCGTAAAAGCTGATAACATTGCTTTTTAACAGTTAACATTTAAAGCTTTACAAACATGTTATGTGATCAGTTTGTCGTTTACCAGTTCATAATTCAGACTTGCAGCCTAATTATGACTGAATGAGAGAGGTAAATGTTTGAGTATATTTAAAATGCACTTCTTTTCTAAGTATTCACTGCTCTTTTTCACACAGCAGGTTTTTTGTGTGTGTCCCAATTTTTTTATGGACAACCTTCTGATGGATTTTACTTTAAATTGGGAGTTCCATTCAGGTTTCATGCCATTGGCACTTTTTTTTCGAAGGATTGTTTACAATTTCACAGCATAAGCTATAAAGCTTTTTCCCAGTAAATAATAAAATACAATGCACTGCAATTTTATTCTGTTTTATCCTTATACTTCTTGAAAATATGTTCTCAAAGATTCCTTAAGCTTTGTTTGGGATGTTAAACTACTTTAGGAGCTCTAAGGACTGCCATGGTGAAAACAATATTTGAAATCTCCTTGTGAATTTTGCTAGAGTATGGGTCAGTGTTTTGATTGCAGAAGAGTTCGACAAAGGATTACTAACATAATAAAACAACTCCAGGTATATTTTTGATGAGGATATGACGATGCAAAATGGTTAAAATCTCTTCAAGATCTATGCTGAATGATAAAGACCCTTTATTAATAATTTACTTGGGGAAAAAATGGGAAAAACTAAAATATAAGTACATAAACCGATTAATCGATTAATCGTAAAAATAATCGACAGATTAATCGATTATCAAAATAATCGTTAGTTGCAGCCCTACATATCAGTTTAGAATTTGTTATTTGCATTTGAATTTGTTATTTGCATTTGCATGCCTGGTAGGCATTAGGAGTGTGCACGGATAGTCTAACATTCGAATAATCTTTCTGCTCTAATTAGTCGATAAAAAAAAATTATATTCGAATTTCGCTATATTTTTGCTTTCCAAACAAAAAAAGGAAAAATAAACACAATAAAACCTAGTTCGGTCACTTTCTGAGATTCTCCACGGCATATTTGAAGATGTATGCAAGCAAAAAATAATTAATTAATGAATAAGAACTGCGGTCTTCTACAGTACTTCAAATATACAGTGGAGAATTACAGAAAGTGACCAAATTCAAGAATATTGTTGTGGCATCTCTCAAGCAACAAATAAACACACACCGCTAACTTGGAGAATGCAGTGAAAACTCCTCTTCTCATGTCCGCCCTAGACCCTCGGCACAAACATCTCAGGTTTCTCGATGAGAACATGAGAGGAGTAAGAAAAAATTATCAGAGGATTTTCCTTGATGCGAGTGGTGCGGATGCAGCCGCCGCCACCAACGATGAAGAGGATGCAATGGCCACTCATCGGAAAAAGCTGAGCCAGTTCTTCAGCGACGATTACAGAGAGTCCAGCCGAGACGAGTGGGAACAGTTCTTGCTGGAGCAATGTATTCCACCAGATGAGGAGCCCATTCAGTGGTGAAACGAAAATACGAAGCGCTTCACAAAATTTATTCGCTTAGCACACGATTATTGTGAGTCCCGCTAACGTCTGTGCTGTCAGAGCGCGTTTTCTCTCGTTGCTCTGAAATGGGACAAAATTGAAACAGGAGATTTTGTCACAAGACAGAACAGAAGACAGTCACAAAGCCATTTTAGGACTTAACTCAGTTTTGACCAGATGTGTAGTTACTGCGCTTTGCCTTTGAACAGCAGTATAGCTCTCTCGATTGATCTGTGTTCCTGTGGCTCAGTGGTAGAGCATTGCATTAGCAACCCAAAGGTAGTGGGTTCAATTCCCAAGGAACACACATACTGATAAACTAAATGTATAGCTGAAGTCGCTTTGGATGAAATTTACTGCTAAGTGCATAAATTAAATTGCACAGTGCAAACAGCCAAACATATATTTTAGTAAATATAGAAATCCTGGCAAGGACACGTCCCTTAAAAATGGACTTTATGGTCACCCTACTTTTGATGCATCCATGATAGAAGGGACCGAGCAAAAGGGCACATCTGCTGCAGTTTTAGATTTAATTTGTAAGGGATTACTTTTTTTTTCCCAACAGAACGTATATTCAAATTTTATAGTTCATCAAACACATTTAATAATTCTCCTTATAGAAACATTGTTTATAATGTTATATAAATTATAGTTTGACAATCATTACCTCTTTCATGACGTTTCAGGGAAGTATAATTTATAAAATTGCATCAAAAGTAACAAAATTTTGTATATAAATTGTCTTTAAACTGTTACACCAGGATTCATTTTTATGTTTTTCAAGCTACTGACAAACTATTTTTGCTTTTATTTTAGAGTTTGCAGAAACTGAGGAGAACGAAGTAATGAATGAAGATGAAGAGAAAAATCATGTCAAAACTGGAGAAAAAACTATGAGTTGGTCTCCAACCAAAATGAAAGATTTACAGAAAAGAGGAGCCAAGAAATCTTTCACCTGCACTCAGTGTGGAAGGAGCTTGACAAGCAAATATAGTCTTGAACGTCACATGAGAATTCATACTGGAGAAAAACCTTTCACTTGTGATCAGTGTGAAATGAGTTTCACACAATCAGCACACCTTAAGAAGCACATGAACATCCACACTGGAGAGAAACAATACCCATGTGATCAATGTGATAAAACATTTTTGAGCACTTCCGTCCTCAAGGATCACATGAAAGGTCATACAAAGGAGAAGCCTTATTCATGTTATTTGTGTGGAAAAAGTTTTTTACGTTTTTCAGTTTTGAAAGAACATCAGAAAATACATACTAGTATGAAAGAGTACATGTGCTTTCAGTGTGAAAAGACTTTTACTTCAGCAAAGTGTTTAAAACTGCATGAGAGGATCCACTCTGGAGAAAAACCTAATAAGTGTTCACACTGTGACGAGAGATTCAGTGACTCAGCAAATCTGAAAAAACATGAGAGGAGCCACACTGGAGAGAAACCATATCACTGCACTTCATGTGGGAAGCGTTTCAATAATTCATCTGCTCTTCACAGTCATACAAAAAGAAATCACAGTAAGTATTTAAGATTCAATTAAGAAATCAAAGGAGTTGTTCCTTTCCAAAAAACAATGTCAAAACATTTTACAAACCTGATTCCAAAAAAGTTAGGACACTGTAGTCAAGTCAAGTCACCTTTATTTATATAGCACTTTAAACAAAATACATTGCATCAAAACAACTGAACAACATTCATTAGGAAAACACTGTGCCAATAATGCAAAATGATAGTTAAAGCTGCAGTAGATAACTTTTGTAAAAATATATTTTTTACATATTTGTTAAACCTGTCATTACGTCCTGACAGTAGAATATGAGACAGATAATCTGTGAAAAAATCAAGCTCCTCTGGCTCCTCCCAGTGGTCCTATTGCCATTTGCAGTAAGCCATCTGCTCCCGGTAAGAAACAACCAATCAGAGCTGCAGTCCGTAACTTTGTTTGTGTTCAAAATGTAGAAAAATGTATATAATAAGCGAGTACACCATGAATCCATTTTTCACTAGGGTGCACCTATAATAAGTGTTCATATTCTGACTATTTTAGATTGCTTCGGGGGTACCGCGGCGGAGTTAACCTTTGTGATTCTTCATAGACATAAACAGAGAGAAGTAGTTCCGGCTATGATGTTCTTCCACAAGAGCGTCAGAAGTTACCTACCGCAGCTTTAAAGGCAGTTCGTCATTGAATTCAGTGATGTCATCTCTGTTCAGTTTAAATAGTGTCTGTGCATTTATGTGCAATCAAGTCAACGATATCGCTGTAGATGAAGTGACCCCAACTAAGCAAGCCAGAGGCGACAGCGGCAAGGAACCGAAACTCCCATCGGTGACAGAATGGAGAGAGAAAACAGGCTCAGTTGGGGGGCCAGTTCTCCTCTGACCAGACGAAACCAGTAGTTCAATTCCAGGCTGCAGCAAAGTCAGATTGCGCAGAAGAATAATCTGTTTCCTGTGGTCTTGTCCTGGTGCTCCTCTGAGACAAGGTATTTACAGGGGATCTGTATCTGGGGCTCTAGTTGTCCTGGTCACCTCTGTCTTTCAGGGCTTTAGAGGTCGTTTCTAGGTGCTGATCCACCATCTGGTCTGGATACGTACTGGATCGGGTGACTGTAGTCACCCTCTGATCTGGATACAGACTGGATCTGGTGGCTACGGTGACCTCGGAATAAGAGAGAAACAGACAAATATTAGCGTAGATGCCATTCTTCTAATGATGTAGCAAGTACATGTTATGGGAAGTGTTCCCAGTTCCGGTTTACCTAATAATACAGCCTAAAAACCCTTCAACGGATTTGGATATTAAAAGCATTTTAGTATGTTATGTGTAAACCAGGTTAAAGAGATGGGTCTTTAATCTAGATTTAAACTGCAAGAGTGTGTCTGCCTCCCGAACAATGTTAGGTAGGTTATTCCAGAGTTTAGGCGCCAAATAGGAAAAGGATCTGCCGCCTGCAGTTGATTTTGATATTCTAGGTATTATCAAATTGCCTTTTGAGAACTAGAGAACGTAGCGGACGTAGAGAATTATAATGTAAAAGGAGCTCATTCAAATACTGAGGTGTTAAACCATTCAGGGCTTTATAAGTAATAAGTAGAGGTGGGCATAGATTAATTTTTTTAATCTATAAAAATCTCACTGATTTTAAAATTAATCTAGATTCATGAGTTCACATCTACGTATATTAATACAGTAAGTTTATGCGTATTTGGCGTGCTGTCCGGGTGGAGGGCTCCGAACTCGGGATATGGCCCGAACCCAGAGTACTCCCACCGGTTGTGGTAAGAGTAGATGGATCTATAAGTGAGGAGAAATGGGGTGTAGGAGGGATGCTGAAAACTGTCAATGAACAGAGGTAGGTTCTGCTGTTATTTATACCTTGTCATGAGTTGATTACTGATTGGTCTCCACTTGTGTTAATCAGTTTAATGAACTGCGACTGTTCCTCCCAAACTTTGTTATAAAACAGCATTTAAAATAGCTCATTCGAATTTTGCCGAAGGCATTCAGAATATGTGTTATCCAAATAAAATTGACAAACAGTAAGTCTTTGAGAAGGGATTTATCAAGCTATGTGGTGCATTAGAAAAGGGGCTCATCTCATGTTTCCAAAATGTATCATAAAGTGCTTGAAAAAGCTGTAAACTAGTTCCACATCGCAAAAGGTGCAAACAACATTAATCCTGTTTCACACCAATGTTTACTTTTTTTTTTTTTTTTTTAAGTTTGTGGGTGTCAAGGTACAGAAACCAAATAATAGCACTGGATAGTCTTCAATGTAAAAATGAAATATACAATCAAACCTACATTTATTCAGATATCTTCAACATTTCTCACATTATTACAGTTTTGCTATATATATCAAAAATTATATCTGGTTTCTGAATAATTTTTGGTTTGACTGTTAAAACTACAAAGAATTTAGTCAAGAGCAGGGAGTGATTTTAATTTTAATTTTCTTGGATTAACATTACAGCAGCCAGTAGCTAAATTAGGCGAAGTCACTTTAAGAGACCATGAACGCATCCAATATAATACACATCCCATTTTTTTCCTCAACTGTTTACTTTCACTTAAGACATAACTGACAGTTTTTTCGAGAATAATTTCCAATGTGGATATTTTGACATATTTTGTATGTATTTGTCGGCACAAGAGCAAAAATAAGCAAATTCTATGTTCTAGTGTTTTGAGACGCATTTCTCTGCGCGAGCCCTGAACACCAGAACACTGTGGTGTTGAATTGGGCTCTTTCACATCATTTTTTTTTTGTCAAACTGCGATTTGCATTTGTTCATTCGGGTGCAGGAGGAACTTCGATGTGAACTTCGCAGAAGACTAGTTTTACAAATGCTAGAAACGTGACTTTCTAAGGAAAGATTGCGATCAAATAGCACACCTACGTTCCTAACTGATGAGGAAGAATTGACAAAGACCATCAAGTCTTAGACAGTGTTCTAGGTTATTACAAGCAGAGTTTTTAGAGTAGCGGTCCTATTACTGAGCCTTGAGGTACTCCATACCGCACTTGTGATTGATATGATACATCTTCATTCACTGCTATGAACTGATGGCGGTCATATAAGTATGATTTAAACCATGCTAATGCACTTCCTTTAATGCCAACAAAGTGTTCAAGTCTATGCAAAAGAATGTTGTGGTCAGTTGTGTAAAACGCAACACTAAGATCCAATAAAACTAAAAGAGAGATACACCCACGATCAGTTTATAAGAGCAGATCATTTGTAACTCTAAGGAGAGCAGTCTCAGTACTATGATACGGTCTAAATCCTGAATTGTAATCCTCATATATACCATTTTTCTCTAGGAAGGAATATAATTGTGAGGATACCACCTTTTATAGTATCTTGGACATAAAAGGGAGATTCGAGATTGGTCTATAATTAACTAGTTCTTTGGGGTCAAGTTGTGGTTTTTTTGATGAGAGGCTTAATAACAGCCAGTATGAAGGTTTTGGGGACATATCCTAATGACAATGAGGAATTAATAATAGTCAGAAGAGGACCGATGACTTCTGGAAGCACCTTTTTTAGGAGCTTTGATGGTATAGGGTCTAACATACATGTTGTTGGTTTAGATGATTTAACAAGTATATATAATTCTTCCTCTCCTATAGTAGAGAATGAGTGGAACTGTTCCTCAGGGGGTATATAGTGCACTGTCTGATGTGATACTGTAACTGACGGCTGAATGGTTACAATTTTATCTCTAATATTATCGATTTTAAAAGTAAAGTAGTTCATAAAGTCATTACTGCTGTGGTGTTGGGAAATGTCAACACTTGTTTAGGCTTTATTTTTTGTTAATTTAGCCACTGTATTAAATAAATACCTGGGATTATGTTTGTTTTCTTCTAAAAGAGAAGAAAAGTAATCGGATCTAGCAGTTTTTGATGCTTTTCTGTAGGATATGTTACTTTCCAGCCAAGCAATATGGAATAGCTCTAGTTTTGTTTTCCTGCAGCTGCGCTCCATTTTTCGGGCTGCTCTCTTTAGGGTGCGAGTATGCTCATTATACATACCATGTATGTGCAACTGTATTTAAAATGCTAGAAAAAAGTCCATAGTTTCTGTTACATCAAGTTGTTCTGAGGTTTTGGATATGCTAAGGAATTCGAATACATCAGGAAGATACATTGTATTTGTAACGAAGTAGAATTTTAAGATTTTGGCTATATGAAGTTTGCACAGAACTAAATAATGATCTGAGATCTCATCACTTGGCTACATAATTTTAACACTGTCAACATCAATTCCATGTGACAGTATTAAATCTAGAGTATGATTTCGACAATTAGTAGGTCCTGAAACGTGTTGTCTTACCCCAATAGAGTTCAGAATGTCTATAAATGCTGATCCCAATGCATCTTTTTCATTATCGACATGGATATTAAAATCACTAATTATTAAAACTTTATCTGCAGTCAGAACTAACTCGGATGTAAATTTACCAAACTCTTTAATAAAGTCTGTATAGTGCCCTGGTGGCCTGTATACAGTAGCCAGTACAAACATAACAGGGGATTTATCATTAACATTTGTTTCTGTGGATAATGTTATATGAAGCACCATTACTTCAAACGAGTTATACTTGAAGCCTGCCCTCTGAAAAGTCCTAAAAACATTGTTATAAATTGAAGCAACACCTCCCCCTCTGCCTTTTAGATGTGGCTCATGTTTATAACAGTAATCTTGGGGGGTGGACTCATTTAAAATAATGTAACCATCAGGTTTTAGCCAAGTTTCTGTCAAACAGAGCACATCTAGATTATGATCAGTTATCATTATTTACAAAAAGTGTTTTCATAGAAAACCTGGTGATGTACAGACAGGTGTCAATGGCACAGTTTGATGCAGACTCATTGGGTCTAAGATGTGATTTACATGAGGTCAGTCAGTAGATTAGAAATCTTTCTGAATATTATAATGAATGTGTTATCATGATCCGGTCCACAAGCTACACTAGAAGAATATTGGAATACAATACATTTTTCCATATGAAAATTATATTTTGCACGTCACCGATGTTAATAAAAAAAAATTTGTATGCTTCCCAACACAAGCAAAGTGCTTTACAGTCAAATGTGTATTACCAAGAAATAAACATAATATTATTTGGAACTGGACTGATGAAAAACAGCAGTAATATCATGAATAAATTATTTTTATATCTGATACCTCACACCAGCCTCTTAGTGATACCAAATCTGCTTTTGTTGCCACCATCTGAAGAACTTGGTGGTTCTTCTCTCAAATTTTATTCTTGAGTAACATCAGGGTTCACTATGTTAACATTTCTCAGCTTTTTCAAGATACTGAAAATTAACAATTTTTTACTTTTATTTCAGAGTTGATTGAAGAAATTGGGAAGAATGAAGAATCGGGTGAAGCTGAGGAAAAAAATCATGTGAAAACTGGAGAAAAACTTTTGAGCTCACAAACCAAACTGAAAGATTTAAAGAAAAGAATGGCTAAGAAATCTTTCACCTGCAGTCAGTGTGGAAAGAGTTTCACACGTAAATCAAATCTTAAGCATCACGTGAGAGTTCATACTGGAGAGAAACCATTCACTTGTGACCAATCTGCACACCTTTATGAACACATGGACATCCACACTGCAGAGAACCAGCACGCATGCGATCAGTGCAATAAAATGTTTTTATGGGCTTCAGATCTTCAGAAACATTTGAAAGTTCATTCAAAGGAGAAGACATATTCATGTAATTTGTGTGGTAAGAGTTTTTTGAGTCTACAAAATTTGAAAGAACATCAGAAAATACATACTGCTGTGGGAGAGTACATGTGCTTTGAGTGTGAAAAGACTTTTACTTCAGCAAATTCTTTAAAACTGCATGAGAGGATTCACACTGGAGAAAAACCTTATAAGTGTCCACACTGTAACAAGCGATTCAGTGATTCAAGAGACCTAAAAAGACATGAGAGGATCCACACTGGAGAGAAACCTTACAAGTGTTTACAATGTGACAAGAGATTCAGTCAGTCAGAAAATCTGAAAAGACACAATAGGACCCATACTGGAGTAAAACCTTACGAGTGTTCACAATGTAACAAGAGATTCAGTGAATCAGTGCATCTGAAAAGACACTGTAGGATCCACACTAGCGAAAAACCTCATAAGTGTTCACACTGTGACGAGAGATTCAATGAAATGGGAGACCTAAAAAGACATGAGAGGATCCACACTGGGGTGAAACCTTATAAGTGTTTACAATGTGACAAGAGGTTCAGTCAGTCAGCAGCTCTGAAATCACACGAGAGGATTCACACTGGAGAGAGACCTTATAAGTGTTCACACTGTGACAAGAGATTCAGTGTGTCATCAACTCTGAAATCACACGAGAGGATCCACACTGGAGAGAAACCTTACAAGTGTTCACACTGTGACGAGAGATTCAGACAGTATACATCTCTTAAAACACACGAGAGGATTCACACTGGAGAGAAACCATATCAGTGCACTGCATGTGGGAAGTTTTTCATTCAATCATCTTCTCTAAACAGTCATATGAAAAACAATCACAGCAAGTCTCCGTACAAACAGAGACATGTTTAGCTATATGCGTAAAAAAAAAAGTGTATCATATAGGCCTTTCATCCAGACAGATCGGCCATTTTGGGAGCCTACTTATTGCTAATTGTGAAACCTTTTTTTTACACTGGTTCCCAGAGTGGATACATCTGAAAATGACACATCCATATATTTTGTGAAATAAAATGGTCATCACCCCACATCTCTACCTCAACAACAATAACAGGTGGACTACATGCTTGTTTTCGTGCTGCAGAAGCCTATTAGCTTTACTGACTTTTATTGTTTTTGTGTTGGAGCATGTGCATAAACTTTGCTGCACGCTGTATACAAAACCAAGTCATCATCATCTTTTTTAGAGTATCTCTGGCAGAATTACAGCACCGCACATTGTTTGGCATGAGAACTACATTTTGAGTCAGTTTTGTGTGTACACAGATATTTCTTGAGACAACGCTGTTTTATGGAAGAATGAGAAATAAAAAGATTGGATATGGAAAGATCTGTCTTCGTGTGGTTGAGCCTTAAGTAGATCCTCTTCAGATGCAGCACTTTTAGATTATATGCTGTGTCCTCAACAAATATGACAGAATTATTCATCGAGCAGTAAAATATATTCTGTATGAATCTTCCTACAAGCAACATGACAAAGAAACATTATACGAAGTTTTCATATTGAATAAAGTTCATTTTCATCTTCAAAACCAGCAGATTCAACTGAGGGATTCAGATCAACTTAAAGTCCCTCCCCCAAGAACAATGTCAAAACATTTAATAATTATATATTGTTCTTCTCAAGTGATGAATATTCGATTAGTTGATTTGATTATAGAATAGCCTGGTTCAACCCCAAAGCCTGGTGCGGTTGACTAATGTGATCGCTCAATTCTGATTTGTTGACTATATCTGTAGATATTAACTGTCCATTTCAACGGAGCGTTGTAACTTTCAGAACGGTTATGCAAATACTCACCTCTGACAGTCTTTGCACAGTTCATTTTACTGATCTTCTCAGCAAGATATTTGCGAACCCTGAAGAGATGCTTGCTTACGTCCTCTAAGGTGGGACCTTCTTCTTTAAGTCTCTGAGACAGACACTCTGTTTAGCATACTAAACACACAATCTAACACAGAAACTGAATCTCAAGTAATGCTGCCCAGTGATTATCACATACAGGTACAACTCAAACGTCATGGAAAAGTTTGTTTATTTCAGTAATTCACCTCAAATTGTGAAACTTGTGTATTAAATAAACTATTTAAATTCAGTGCAAGCAGACTTAAGTCTTTGGTTCTCAACAAATCTCAACAAATAAGTTAATAATTAAAAAATTAAGAAGACCAATAAAAATAATACATATTTAGTGACTTTTTGGTCTTCTGGAAAGTATGTTCATTTAATGTACATGTACTCAATACTTGTTAAGGGCTCCTTTTGCTTTAATTACTGTCTCAATTCAGCGTGGCATGGAGGTTATCAGTTTGTGGCACTGCTGAGGTGGTATAGAAGCCCAGGTTTCTTTGACAGTGGTCTTTAGCTCATCTGCATTTTTTGGTCTCTTGTTTCTCATTTTCCTCTTGACAATAGCCCATAGATTCTCTGGTAAGTATTATGGCCAGAAAAGAACACCAACACCATGGTTATTTAACCAACTTTTGGTGTTCTGGGCAGTGTGGGCAGGTGCCAAATGAAATCTGCATCTTCAAAAAGCTGGCCAGCAGAAGGAAGCATGAAGTGATCCAAAATTTCTTGGTAAATGGATGCAGTAACTTTGGTTTTCAAAAAACACAATGGACCAACACCAGCAGATGACAATGCACCCCAGATCATCACAGACTGTGGAAACTTAACACTGGACTTCATGCAACTTGGGCTATGAGCTTCCATTTATGTTGATTACATTGTCACAGCTGGTAATGAGTGGTGTTGACTGGGACATGATATCCCCAAATATGCGACCATTATCATTGGAATTTACAAAATCAATTTCTCTCCTAGTCCCTGCATTTAGGTAATCACATATGAGAATATGTCCTTTGGATTGAAAGTGTATGATGTCTTTTTGCATCTGGAGAAAGCACTCTTCTTGGTAGTAGGGAGAATCATGAGGCGGAATAAAAACAGCACAGAGTTAAGGATTAATCTGTGGCAGGATAGATTTGATTTCAAGCCAAATCAGTGTTTTGACCATTTTAATCAGGTGCTTAGATGATCATTGTGCAAAATAAGTATACCACCTGATGCATTACCAAAATTTTGTTTATTTTATTTTTTTAGTGAGGGCAGTGATTTTTCTGCATTCTTTTGGACAGTGCAAGGGCTTATTATTCCAACACCATGTCTCATTAAATGTAGCAATGTCTATGTCTTTTATATTACTAATTAAGTCTTTTTCCCAAAAGATGAAGAATGCAGACCCTGTAAAGTGTGTTTCCGGGAGCTGCTCTTCCTGTGTAGATTTCTGTAGATACTTGGCCCACAGTAGCTGGCATAATTAAAAATCCCACCGAGAATTTTGTTGTCGAATATGCCCCCCCTCCCATTTAAATTGATTCGAGCTCAATATGGAGATTCCTCCAAGAGCGATCACTCATCCACATTGAGGCTACAGTCCAGCGGCTTGTTCTCCCAGTACACCGACAACATAAGTTCTCGCTAACACCTCGAGGGATCAGAGAGAGCGATAGAAAACGATACTTAAATGGCCGCGGGAGCAACTTGCCAGTACATTCCTGTTCACTGCAACAATGTAATCAATTTTTCACGGACACACGTCAATCACAAAAGAAATCGGTAAACATCACTTGACTGGCATGGGGAGTAACTTTTCCCTCCCCATAGACAACACTGGCATCCTCTATTTCCTTGAGCTCGAATCCAGCCTGTGTTTGTCAGGCGAAGCACTCGTCTCTCTATCAAATGCAGAACCTCTTTTCTTTTCGTCCGACTTTCCCACCAATATCTAGGTTCCACCTCCTTCACCACTCATGCTGTACCATTGATTATTTGTCTGTCCTACTCAAGGCTGTGTCCGCATTTCACCCACACTGCACGTCGTTTTTATTTTGATACTACGCACCTCAACCTAAAAATCAGAAAACAGTAGGTAACTTTTGTAAAAATATATTTTTTACATATTTGTTAAACCTGTCATTATGTCCTGACAGTAGAATATGAGACAGATAATCAGTGAAAAAATCGAGCTCCTCTGGCTCCTCCCAGTGGTCTTATTGCCATTTGCAGACAGTCATCCGCTCCCGGTAAGAAACAACCAATCAGAGCTGCGGTTCGTAACATAAACAGAGAGAAGTAGTTCCGGCTACGATGTTCTTCCACAAGACGCAAGCAGTTCTGTTTATTAACCACTAGAGTGTCAAAAGTTACCTACCGCAGCTTTAACAATGACTAATGGTAAACAAATAAAACAGTGTGGATTGTGGAATCAAATTAAGATCTGCACATTTTTAGAGTGAGTTATCGCTGAAACCCATCAGTTTTCAGTGCGCTTCCGTGAATTCTTTCATCATAAACAAAGCGCAGATGCACAAACAGAGTAAGAAATAGATTAATTTCACAGAGTATACAGCCTCAGTGATTTATAATGATATTTGTGTGTGTGTGTGTGTGTGTGTGTGTGCTTAAACTCACCATAGATCAGAGTTATTGATAATGCTATAATTTATTTGCAGTCCCATTAAACATTAGCCATGACACCCATGACTGTTTTTTGTCTAAAAAGACGGGTTTATGATGTGTAATGCATTTGGCTGCTTTTAGCCGTACCCTGAAGTTGGTTAGATCATATTAAAACGTCTAAAATCCTTAAATTTATAGGTTATAACTACATCTCTCATATCTGTCCGATGTAGACCGGTGAATATTTGTTTAAAAAAACCTATAGGCCTATAAATCTCTATTATTGGCCCATATTCAAATGTTTGTGCAGAGTGTGGAATGCACTCTTTTACCTGAAGCGCCAGCACGATTACTTAAATTTTTGTCATTGAAGATTGTTAAAAGTGGTTCTTGCTGCCAATATTGTTCAATCTTACAGTAAAATTTGATAAAATACTTTTGCCTCAGTTCTATTGACAGTTGTTACACATCTCAAAAAAGATTTGAATAAAGTGTAATTACCATTTTAAGTTCCTGTGGGGGGCAAATTTTATGGCCAGTAAAATCAGATCATCCACCTCAACTTACTTCAGTGATTCAAAAGTCTTCTGTGTTGCTAGAATGAAATAATGAAAAACAACCATGCATACTGTGCATTGTATATACATTTCTGGGGTGCGTTTCCCTATAATGCTGTCTCTTAGCACGCTACAAAGACGGGGTCGATTACGTTAGCTAACAGCACAATTGACTTACCCGTCCAGTGATGACATTTTTACAGTCTACGGTTTTAGCCGGCAGTCTACAAAATTACATATTCATCAGATTGCGTCCATTTGTACCCCTCCAAATACCCCCCCCCCCCAAAAAAAAACAAAAAAAACAACCTCTGCTTATTTTGCTGCCCTGCATTTAATTTGTTAGTTAATTCACTTGTTTGTTTGTTTGCTAAATATTTAGTGCACATAAATGGCTCCGCGGACGTCACATTGTTTGATTTTGCACAACTATTATATTAGTATATAATGAGATGTAAAGAACTGTTAATTGTCAAATGTGATAAGGTATAGTGGTCCAGACCAATCTTATGAAAGTATGACTTACAGAAGGTATTACTATTATTAATTGGGGGCAGCCTTGTGGTTAGGGAGTTGGACTTGTAACCTGATGGTTGTAGGTGGCAAGAGTTGTAGGTGAGGGGTGTGAATGAAAAACACTCTTTTCCACCCTCAATATTCATGACTGAAGTGCCCTTAAACAAGGCACTGAACCCCCAGTTGCTCCCCGGGCGCTGGATCTATAGCTGCCCATTGCTCCGGGTGTGTGTTCACTTCTCACTGCTGTGTGTGTGCACTTGGATGGGTTAAAAGCAGAGCACCAATTCCGAGTATGGGCTACTTGGCAAAAGTTATGACTTTCACTTACACTTTAATGACAAGGTGGCCTACAGCTTAACTTAAGATGTATAGCGTTAAGAAGGTTTAGGGAAACGCTCCCCTGAAAGCATAACACGTGTTTTATTCTACAATTAAATATTTAAGACTATTACTTTATTATAATCCTCTAAGGTAATTTGTCAGTTTGATTAAAACTTATCTATAATAATGGAACAAATCCTGAGGTCTTGTTAGTTTTGATTTCTTCCCCCGAAGGCTGAATGCAACCAGGACCTCATTGGTTGCCACATTATGCAGTATTCACCTAATATATAAACAAAAATGGGAGATAAATACCATAAACTTAAATTTAATGTAACAATACTACAGTTCAAAATTATGATGACATAGTTGGGTGAGCATTTTATTGTAGAGCAGGGTGTCTCCAGGTTTTCTGAAGGTTAAAATGAATACTTCAAAAATAACTTTGAACTATTTAGGACCAAGTAAGGACCTTTTTTAAGGCCAGGTAAATTTAATTATTTTAAGGGACACAGTGTATCAATGTGTGGTCTAGATTATATTAGGCACACTTAAAAGTTTGAAAAAACAGAAACAAAACAACCTTTGTCCCCGTAACGTTTTAATCAATTTAACAAATAATACAACATTGGGGTGGAGATTGTGGTTCGCATCGACGTCCGGGGGAGCATTGACCGGACCGAAAGTACACTTTACCGTTGGCAATAAAAAGGGGAGGAGCAATCCTCCACTTTAAGACCTTTTTAAGGCCTGCAGAAACCCTGTAGATCAGAAGTGTTCAAACTTGGTTCTGGAGGCCACTTTCCTGCAGAGTTTAGCTCCAACTTGACAAAACACGCGCCTTTCTAGTATGCATAGTATGACCTTGATTAGCTGGTTCAGGTGTGCTTAATTAGGGTAGGAGGTAAAATAAAGTGGCCCTCCAGAAGCAGGATTGGACACCCCTGCCGTAGAGCACTGATTCTCAAACCTGTCCTGGAGTACCCCTACCCCTATTCCTGCACATTTTGTCTCCTTTCTCTAACACTTGATTCAACTTATCAGGGCTGCGTTTCCCAAAAGCTTCGTAATAAGGTTAGAAGTTCGTAAAAACGAACGTACGACTGATCTTAATATAACGGTCTGCTTCTCAAAAGCATCGTAACTTAAGTAGAACTTGAAAATTGTACATCTACGAGTGCTCTGGAGTAATCTTAAAGCCCTAAATGCATCGTAAGCAGACAGACTTATGCAGTCACCTGCTCAAGTGCAATGTAATCTGATTTGATTGTACCTTATTGTACACTTTATTATTCGTTTTTTGTTGTTGATGCTTTTAATATATATATATATATATATATATATATATATATATATATGTATGTATGTAAATATATATATATATGTATGTATGTATATATATATATATATATATATATATATATATATATATATATATATATATATGTCTGTAGCAGCATTAGGTTAAAATTTCAATAAATGAGAGTGTACTACTATCATGAGCTATTCTATAAGGTGACATTTCAGCACTTGGCAAACAGATAGAGACTCTTAAGTAGCACTTAAAGCAAGGCTAGGTGCATTTGTGTTAAGTGCATTTTTGGGAAATGCACATGAAACAATAAAATGAGTCGTAGAAAACAATGTTAAGTGCTAAGATCAACCGTTATTGGGAAACCCGTTCCAGCTCATTAGTAGAGACTGCAAGACATATATTTGGTGTCTGATAAGGGTGACATGCTAATTCTGCAGGGGCTAGGATCCTCCAGGACAGGTTTGAGAACTATACAGCTTATTATCTATATGTATTTATTTATTTCTTACCATCTTTGTCCTTTCTTATGAAGTGTCTAATGTGTTGTCAAGCTGTTTAATTTGTTTAGTGGTTTGACAGGGTCCTTTTTCTAGGAACCCTTCCTCTTCTTCAACCCCTGGAACAGCCACAGCAGCCAGAATTTTCCGTTGCACAGCAAGGATATCTTGCTGGTTCTCGTAAGACTTCTTGCAACTTCAGTAAGACTTTTGTGCGGTACTCTAAGGAGAAATTAAATATTATATAGTTACTCTTTGTGGCTTCATCAGATGAGGACTCTGGCTCTCTTAACAGATGTGACACTATTGAAACATAAAAATGAAATATCTGTGTTTCAAAATGTACATATTACATACAAGTTTATGAATATATCACAATTAAATATTGCTACACACCTTGTTGGGTGACACATTCTGCAGTGAGAACTGTGGCAATGATGCCTCTGCTGTAAATATATTTATTTATTTTAAAATGAGCTGCAATTATAAATAGACATTAAACATTTATTAAAATAAGAAACTTCCTCCTACAAAATAAATCCGGAAAAAAAGTCTATACGGTATTGTACCTTAAACACACACACATACTACATACATGTATGCCCTTGTATTCAGGATAAGTTTTGGGAAGTGGCTGATCTAAAAATACAACAGAAATATGAAAAGACATTTAGTAGGTTGATTTTTGCATTTTAGAGCCTTAAAAATTTTAAATAACAAATAAAAACAAAAAGTAATAAAATTTAATATCACTGTCGGTATTAATCATGTAACAACTTACATTTAGGTGGAACAGGTTTTGACACTTTCTTTATAACTCTGCTTTCATCTGAAAATAAAATATTTCGGAATGTTTATATAAAAAACAACAAAATTCACAAATGCTTTTAACCCTTAGTTTACATAATTATGAAAGATGAAATAAAGTTGCAGAATGTAAGTTGAAGGTATACGATTATGTATAAATGAGTTGTATGTATAACTTGATTAATAAAAAAAAAAAATCTCTGAGTGTTTAAGTTTCCTCAATAAATACTTTAATAGTCCCAAACATTTACCTTCTGAGGAGATTTCAGTCTCTGACTGATATCTCCAAGGCTTTTTGTGTGCCCTCTTTTCATGTGTTGTGTCCTCTGTTTCAATATTAGATGTTTCTGCGACAAGCTGGCACTTTTGCAGGGCTTTGGTATACGAGTCTGGAAAATATTTAAACAGCTTTATCAACAACAAGTCAAAAGACATACACGTAGACCTGAAATACTATCACTTTTACCTGTTTGTAGCCAAATTTTCTTTAATGATAACCGCCTCCACTTTTGCTTGTCAGGCAATTATTTATTTCTCACCAACTGCCTTGTGTTTAAAAACCTCCAAAAGCAAATGGTTCCCTGTAAACAAAAAAACAAAAAAAGAAAAGGTTTTGCATTACCAGTTGGGTTTTTATGTTGTTAGTTACTGTATAAAGTTTTGAATATAAATACTTTGTTGGTTTCCTCCAGCCATGTGGTTGGGACAATTTCCACAGAATTGTCATCTGTAAATTCAACCACTGAGAATGTTTTCTTTGTTTCCATCTGTTAAAAGAAAATAAATAAACAAATAAATATTGTGTGTGTGTGTGTGTGCACGTGCATGTGTGTGCTCAGTGCTGACCCTTGACTTCTGGGGGTCCTTCACAAAACTTTGTGGGTGGGTGAGGGGGTGTTGGGGTTATGAATGAATTAAATGCCTTTGTCCGTGTTCACTCCATCTCAAATCGTGCTCATGAACAGTGCTTGAGGTGGCACTTTATTTTACAGTACGTGTACTAACATGTACTTATCGTGTACTTACAGTGTATTTATCTAAGAAAGTTCTGGTAACACAAGGTAACTACATGGGGTAGGGTTAGGTTTAGGGGTAGGTTCAGGGTTAGTACCTAGTTATTACATAGTTATTGTAATTACTATAATAAGTACATAGTATGTACTAGAGGAACAGGACTGTAAAATAAAGTGCTACCGTGCTTGAGAAACAGTGTCTCTGTGCTTGCACACTGTAACATACACGTTACTTGGTTTCACTGATTTTTACATAGAAAGGGTGTAAACTTTCATATTTTTCATAATCACTGGCCACATAAAATAATAAAAAAATTACATCATCTTTGTGAGCAAGGGGTCCCCCTGGTGTATCTGGGGCCCTACACAGCTTGCGTACTTTTGCCTATAGGGATGGAGGGGTGAAGCTGAGGGGCTGCGTGGTTGTGGTAGACATGATAGATAGCCCTAGTCAGATTATATATGAGATTCATATGGGCTCATTCAGGAGGGGTCCACATGGAACTTATGGGACCCTTATTTAAAGCCCATATGGGACCCACATTGTATGCAGGACAGCCCAAAAAAAAATCTCCTGGTTTTCTTCCACCATTTTGGCAGTTCTTGTCAGCTGCTGTTCTGGGATGAGTTTCATTACTGATTGCCTTGACTGCACTTTGAAACAGCCAATCAGACGTGAGTCACATGGATCTCTGATAAGTGGTTCAGATTTCTCAAAATCCTTGCATAATATCTTTGCAGATACGGACTTATCCATCTCTTCTTTTTCTTCCATGGCCACACAACACTTCCCCTCCCGGAGAATGAAAGCATTGTTAGATCTTGTGACTTTCAACTTTTGTGTTGCCACAGATTGTATGTGTGGAAAATTTGCCTGCTCCACTTTCTGTTTGCCCACTTGGACAAGTGTTTGACTTCCTGATCGCTTAAGCTTTCCTAGAAAGTTCTCAAATGGGAAAGCACTGCAAGCATGGAGAGTGCCAAAATTCATTGCTTCTGCTGGTAGATGTAGCATGGAATGTATGTTGTACACCATGAAGTGATCTCCATAGAGCTCTTTTGTTTTTGCGAGAAAGAAAGTCATCAGCTCACTGCTGTAGCTGTTGTGTTCCACTGCCAGGTTTGGTAAAAGAAGAAGGCTCAAGGCAACACTGAATGCCATGAAGTGGTCATACAACTCATCTGCCAGAATTCCTTTTAGCACAATCTTGCCAGTGTATATTGCAAACTGCCACAATTCAGTTGCCTTCCGTCTGATGTTTTCTAGACCCCTTGGTTTTCGTACTAAACAGCTTGGAATGGCTTTCAGAAGTGAGAGCAGCCTTTGGGACACTTGATTGATTTGTCCAGCAGACATCCGGGCATTCCTCTCTCCTCTCATCCACTTTGTGATAATTTTTTTGTGACCCCCCAGGCAGGCTTGATGCATATAATCTATTGGAAATTGATAAACCATGTCCAAAGGGAGCATCACAAATGGGGACATTGAAATGGCCTCATCTTTGTGCCATCTTGCCATTTCGGTACATCTCATCCATATGTAGAGTGAGATTCTCTACCTCTGGGTAGGTCACTCGTCCAGACACCCACATGCCCCTCTGAGTGCATTTATCGCACCCATAATATCCTGAGAACTGTTTTATCTTTTTAACCATGGCTCTTGCAGATGCATCACAGACAACACATTTAATTTTAATCTGTTTCCCTCCAAACCATTGTCAAGGAGTTCCTGGATGTCTTTGATGGCATCCTCAACAAAATCCAAATTTGATGGTTTGGAAGGACCAAGTGTCAGTGTCACAGGAAAAACTCTGACAGGATTCAGGTGAATAGCACAGAGGATGGGCCATAGATGTGTTTTGCTGCTTTTGAAAATGGGCAGTACATCTATATTGAATGAAATCTCCAGTGTTGTTATTCCTTCAGTTATATCCCTCAGGTAGTGTTGCAACTACCGACTAAGGCTCTTCCTCAAGTTAAAATGGACACACTCCATCACTGACTTTGTCACTGTTTTGACACTTCTTGGAGTTAGCAACAAGGATCTTGCTGTTGAAGGCAGTTCTGGATGACCAAGTTCCTTCAGGTCATCAATGGCATTATGTGCAATGTTTTGTTTTGTAGCCCATTCCTGAAGAAACATTGCAAGAGAGGCTGGATGCATTTCATCCTCATCTTCAAGGCCTGAAGTGAAGTTCTCTTCATTGACTTCAGGTACACTCCTATGTCCTGAGCTGCAGTTCTCTTCGTTAACATTGTTTTCCAAACTCTCCTGTCCTGTACTGCAGTTCTCATCACTGATCCCTTCACTCTTCTGTCTCTTCACTCTCAAAAACGTTGTGGAGGTCTGGATTATCATTTTCTCCATCCATGTTAAAATGGCCTTGATTATGTTGAGATATCTTGGGATAAGATATTGTTTGCTCTCCAATCATCCTTTCAGCCAATGACCTCTGGGCAAATTTCCACTGCCTTGTGTAGCACTGCCTCCTAGATTTTGCATCCATTCTAAATCCAGAGTATTGTATTTCTTGTAAAATGTTGTTTGCCAGTACATTGCATTGTTGAATGTAAGGAAAATAAACTAAATGGTTAAAAATATGGGGGAGTATTATTATTGAATTGTTTTATTTTAATTTATTAATTAAAAGTGTTACATGAGGCCCGGTGACAATTGTCTGACTATAAAATTGCTTTAATTGGCCAAATAAAGTGTAATTATTGGCCAGTTTTAGTACTTTTATTTTTTAAACAAATGTCTGTCAATTAGAAACTGACTATAGATTTAAATTTAGGTAGCTTTATTGGCAGTTGGTTAAAGCTTTACATTGACTACAGATTAGTAACATGCAAAATAATATTTAACAGCCATATACAAGTGATTTACATATATACATGTGGGGTTCCCTATAAAGCAGGAGTATTTTTTTAACTATTAATTATTAATATTATAATCTTACATAAGGTATTTGATAAGTCATAAAGAAACATTTTGACATTTGGCACCTCGGATCACCTGTGGATCTTCCTGGACTTCCTATTCCCGTCAAGATTCCCAGGATCACCCGTCTTCATGTTTATAGTTTGTATTATTTCATTCAATATTCAAAACTCGCACTTGCTTCCTCCAACTCATTACGCATTCGTTACAGAACACTCTGACCACCATGGAAGCAGCGAGCACCACTTCTCTCACCGACTTCATCCACCACAGTGTCACCCATATGGATCAGCAGCAGGAGAGTATTGTCAGCACTGGACACGTGGCCCAAGCGCTAGTGATCGACCGATGTATCTGTTTACCGATATTTTTCCCGATATTTAAGCATTTTTCCATAATCGGGTATCGGTTTTGTAATATCGGATTCGCCGATTTACGGCGCCATCTTGTGGCCGTTTTGAGATTTCCGCCATTGCAGCCCGGGCGTCAGTCAACAACAACTCAGTGCACAGGTAAAGAATATGTTCTACTTGGTTTGCTTTAATTAATGAACTTTATTTAACATAACAGACATGCACAAATGAGATCTGAGACATAAATTCCTGATATAGTTAATTTATGCAGCTTGTTTCTAAACAATTGACACAAACTCATTGAGTCACGTAGTGTAATTCGTCATGTCCTGCCCCAATAAAGACGTATCTTTACATGTATTAAATAAAACAGACATGAATGAGTGCATGTTGAAAATAAAAGCGCTGAATTTAATTCTCTATCTGTTGTATTTGCTCACCATTAGTCTAGAAGAGAAAGTTCGTTAATATTGCTTAGCAACTGACGGATGATCTGGAGGCTTAAGCACGGCCACTGAATGAAACTTTTGACAAGATTATCTTGTTTAAACACCCTAGATTATATTATCATTTACTACATAACAATTATTTCGCTAATACACATATAAATATACCTTTGTGGAAATTAATTATTTATTATCTCCATGCGCGATCGCGGTTGATTAAATTATAGTCAAACAGCACTTTGTCAGTTGGCATTTCATGATCAAAAAAGTTCGTTCATATTGCTCAGCACCTGACTGGGTTGATGATCAGGAAGCCTCAAGCACGGCCACTGCATGAAATTTTTGACAAGATTATCTCGTTTAAACCCCCTAAATTATAGAATCATTTGATTTACTACATAACCATTATTTAGTTAATACAAATCTAAATAAATGCAGCTCTGTGGAAATTATTTATTATCTCCACACGCGATCGTGGTTGAGTAGCCCAATTTATAGTTTTGTGTAAATGCATAGATAAGTTACAGCACTTTGTCAGAAAGCATTTCATGATCTAGACCGATAAAACATAATAACACTAGTTGGAATCAGGGATTGATATGAGGATGGGCAAGCCACTTGAATGGTGGAAACAAAATGAGAAAAGGTTCCCCATTCTTGCTCGTCTGTCAAGAAAGTTCCTTTGCCCCCCACCGTCTTCGGTGCCCAGTGAACGAGCCTTCAGTGAAGTGGGAGCCATTTATGAAAACAAAGGAAGCAGGCTTACAGGGCAGAATGCTGAAAGACTCTGTTTTCTACACTAAAACCTAGTTCTGCTTAACTGGGAGTATTAAGTTACACTACTAAATAGCTATGCACTCCTAAATAGCCCCCCCCCCCCCCCCACCAATATGTTATAATCATTTTTGTGCTTTATTTTTTTTACCTGTTTTTATTTTTTTACCTCATCAAAGCTTTTATTTTAAAACAAAGACACTTAGTAACAGTGCACTTTAATTTTTTGGACTCAGACCCCTCTATTTATTTGTGTATAAATATAAAGGTTTTTTTTTTTGTAGTGATTGTTATAAATAAAATGGTTTGTTCAGCTCATTTGTGTTGTAATAATTGTCAGAAACAGAAGTATAACAGTAAATGAATATCGGTTCTGCATATCGGTTATCGGGTACATAAACATGCAAATAATCGGTATCAGTATCGGTTATAAAAAAATCAATAGCGGTCGATCACTACCAATTGCTGGTGACACAGGTGTCTGAGCTTACCCAGCAGATCCACCAGCTGACCTCTCCCGCTGTGCCCGGATTAATCGTCTTGGTAAACAGACCAGTCATTCACGCCTTCACAACTCTCCTGAATTGGGTAACTCGAGTCGAGAGAACATGGTCGGTCCCGTCTACGATCACGAACCCATGCAGGTGGGTAGAGCTCAACTATCCAGGGAGGACAGAGAGAGGCAGAGGTCCAGATGACTGTGTTTATATTGCGGTGGCTCAGGTCATACTTTTCGTTCATGTCCAGTAAAAGAGCCAGCCCGATAGTAAGTCTGAGGCTACTATCGGGTGGGATCTCCGCTGGGAAGTCCTCAACCACATCATCAACTCTACTTCTGGTGAAACTGCGGTGGGAGAACCACACTCACGAATGTCACACCCTTCTGGACTCTGGAGCCGAAGGTAATTTCATTGACACTGTCCTTGCACGTCACCTGAACCTTTCCGTCCTTCCCTTGTCTCATCATATCCACGTCACCGCACTCATTGGCCAGGAACTGCCTCATGTTACTCACACCTCTGAACCCATAACTCTGCTCACCTTAGGAAACCACACCAAAACCATATCCTTTTTTCTCATGGACTCCCCTGTCGCACCCATTGTTTTAGGTCATCGCTGGTTGGTCAAACACAATCAACGAGTGGATTTTTTAAGAACTATGCCTTTAATGTCTTTAAGACATTATAGTCAGTTAAAGTATGTACTCACAAAGCCAAATACGCTCTCGTGATGTGGCTCTTAAAATAGCCTTTGGGGTGTATATAGTTTCTGTAGACACAAACAAAAGAGAGAAAAGAAAAAAGAGGAACGAATATGAGTGAGATGTGTCTGTACAAATGAAAATGTTTTAGTTTCATCAGTGATTATTAATAAATTTGTATTTTATGATGAAAACAGACGTTTTGTTGCAGACGTATGTGTTCTATTTGGGTCAGGGTGAGCACAGTGGGCACAGACCATGGTTTATATATGCCAGCTGCCCGGTTTGGTGGGCTTGGCATGCAAGTAAGAATTTAAGCATTGAAGATTTAAGATTTGCCAGATTCATCATAACATGCTAATAAATAAATAAAAAGACACTCTCAATTGTAGCTCTTAAAAGATATACATTGCTTTGATTTTTAGGGATTAAACCAATAAACTACTTTGACTAGTGAGTTTACCATTTGTTTTATTAATGTTTATTTATAGTGCAATTTATTCTGCTTACCTGACTCGTGCAGACTTCTGTCCTGGTGTTTGGCTGTGGTCCCCCCATCATCCACTCTTCGGCAACCAGTCTAGTTATGGAGACCACCATGATCTAATCTATACAGATATAGATGTCTCTTCTCCCACAAACTCCACTTTCAGGTATGTTTTTTCTTTGTTGTTGTTGTTTTTTCAACAACGTTGACTGTATTTTTGTATGCCAAAACCTAGGGCTGCATAATATTGAAGAAAAATGCATTATGCGATTGTGATAACTTGTAATGGCTGATAATATTCAATGATGCTTACAGTGTGTAAATTAAATTGAAATTATATGTAGGTATATTTAAAATCTGAAAACTCTATAATTCACGTTAATGTTTCACATTATTTTTGTGAGAAGAAAGCATAACCACAACTTCTAAACAGCTGTGCTTACTGTAGCATTACATAAAAAGTGTCTTTTTAACATAAGTGTAAACCAGGGGGATTAGGGTTTCAGGTAGGAATTAGGTTTAACAGCAAAAACTAATCAAATGTAAAAAATTAAACACTGCTTAGTCTTCACTATATGAATTAAATACACACTGATTCTTATTAAAAGTCCCCCTGTAGTCAATTATTTTATCCCTTAAAACTTATCTTTGATCATCAAAGTGACATATTTAAATGTGTTTTTCTTGTGAAAATAATTTTCTCATGCCTTTAAATAGCTTGAATGTAACTCTACACCCTTGCCTCATTTGAATATATGAATATGTTAATATGGGTGCACCAGCTGTGGAAAGGCAAAAAGGCAAGTTATTCCACACTGTTTCCAGTCATCTTCAAAGAATGCAAATTGAAGAATAAATTTTTTGGAATGTAGGATATGTAATACACCATGAAAAAATTTATTCTTATAAAATAAAGTTTGTCCAGAGTTGAAAAGCAGAAGACAGTTTAACCCAATTATATACAGGTGCTTCCTAATAAATTAATAAATGTCATGGAAAAGTTCATTTATTTCTGTAATTCAACTCAAATTGTGAAACTTGTGTATTAAATGTAGTGCTAACAGACTGAAGTAGTTTAAGTCTTTGGTTATTTCAATTGTGATGATTTTTGCTCCCATTTAACAAAAACCAATTCACTCTCACATCTCGACAAATTACAATACTTCATAAGACCAATAAAACATTTTTTTTTTTTAGTGAATTTTTGGCTTTCTGGAAAGTATGCTAATTTACTGTACATTTACTCAATACTTGGTAGGAGCTCCTTTTGCTTTAATAATTACTGCATCAGTTCAGCGTTCCATGGAGGTGATCAGTTTGTGGCACTGCTGAGGTGGTATAGAAGCCCAGGTTTCTTTGACACTTGTGTATTAAATGTAGTGCTAACAGACTGAAGTAGTTTAAGTCTTTGGTTATTTCAATTGTGATGATTTTTGCTCCCATTTAACAAAAACCAATTCACTCTCACATCTCGACAAATTACAATACTTCATAAGACCAATAAAACATTTTTTTTTTTAGTGAATTTTTGGCTTTCTGGAAAGTATGCTAATTTACTGTACATTTACTCAATACTTGGTAGGAGCTCCTTTTGCTTTAATAATTACTGCATCAGTTCAGCGTTCCATGGAGGTGATCAGTTTGTGGCACTGCTGAGGTGGTATAGAAGCCCAGGTTTCTTTGACAGTGGTCTTCAGCTCATCTGCATCTTTTGGTCTCTTGATTCTCATTTTATTCTTGAGAATAGCCCATAGATTCTCTCTGGGGTTCAGGTCTGGTGAGTTTGCTGGCCAGTCAAGCACACCAATACCATGGTCATTTAACCAAATTTTGGTGCTTTTGGCAGTGTGGGCAGGTGCCAATCCTGCTGGAAATTAAATCAGCATCTTCATGAAGCTGGTCAGCAGAAGGAAGCATGGAGTGCTCCAAAATTTCCTGGTAAACGGGTGCAGTGCCTTTGGTTTTCAGAAAAAAAAAACACAATGGACCAACACCAGCAGATGACATTGCACCCAATTTATATATATATATATATATATATATATATATATATATATATATATATATATATATATATATATATATATTAGGGGTGTAACGGTTCACAAAATTCACGGTTCGGTTCGATACGATACACTGATGTCACGGTTCGGTTCGGTTCGATACGTTTTAGATACAGCAAAATGTAAAAACATCTCAACTTTTCAGAATGCCGCAAGCGCACCGCGGGTCATGTGACAAGAACCAACCAATCAGCTTCATCCTTTCCCGTAACAACGTTGAGAGCTCAGCCAAGATGAAGGAACAGCTGATCATAGTTGTATATGGATTGCAATTTTGAAATAAATTCAGTAGCAGAGCTACTGCAAGCGATTTTTAGAGCTGCAAATCCATTTATCCTTCGCTGAAATTTCCGCGTCTCATGGAGAGAGCACGTCATTGTTGCTTAGCAAAGACAGACGCCTCATGAGCGCTTCTGCCCGAGCGCTTTGGAAAGGAGGAGAAAGACGCGCTTAGCGTTTTCCACGCGTTTTTAGGCACGATATGTGAACGGCCCCTAAGGCGCTCGCTCACTCAGCACGCGCTGAAGGCTCGTTGCAAAATGTCTAATGCATTTAACAGACCAGAAATATAAGATCCTAAAATAACCAACAGGTCTGGTGTTTGGGTTGGATTCCCTGTAAGCTATAGTGTCTAAATGCTGCAGGGATAGTTTGCTGCGTGCATGTTTCTCCTTTTTTTCGTCTTTTCCCAGATAGTACTGACGCATATATCCCAGATATTCCCGCTGGTTTTTTTTTTTTTTTTAATCCCGCTGGTGTACCCTGTCATGTTGCAGATGCGACATACCATTGTTTTTTTATCCACCACTCTCTTGCCATCACCATTATAGCTTAAAGGGAATCCAAAGTGCACCCAAACACCAGAACTGTTGGTTATTGGAGGATCTTCTCATTTCTAGTCTGTTAAACGCATTGGCTAATTTGCAACGAGCCTTCAGCGTGTACTGAGTGAGCGAGCGCCTGCTGAGTAGCCTAACATAAACATATAAGATGGTGTTTTTTTCTTCTTCGGGAGTGTCAGGGGCGTTGCCTGTTACGTTGTTTGGGTTATTGGGCTACCTTGTTGAACGCATATCATTATATTTCTTTCTCTCTCTTTTTTTTTTTTTTCAAATATAATTAATTACTCCAACGAACCGTTCGGTATACATAATGCGTACCGCGTACCGAACCGAAAGCGTCGTACCGAACGGTTCAATACGAATACGCGTATCGTTACACCCCTAATATATATATATATATATATATATATATACAGTACAGACCAAAAGTTTGGATACACCTTCTCATTCAAAGAGTTTTCTTTATTTTCATGACTATGAAAATTGTAGATTCACACTGAAGGCATCAAAACTATGAATTAACACATGTGGAATTATATGGAATTATATACATAACAAAAAAGTGTGAAACAACTGAAAATATGTCATATTCTAGGTTCTTCAAAGTAGCCACCTTTTGCTTTGATTACTGCTTTGCACACTATTGGCATTCTCTTGATGAGCTTCAAGAGGTAGTCACCTGAAATGGTGTTCCAACAGTCTTGAAGGAGTTCCCCGAGAGATGCTTAGCACTTGTTGGCCCTTTTGCCTATGCTCTGCGGTCCTGCTCACCCCTAAACCATCTCGATTGGGTTCAGGTCCGGTGACTGTGGAGGCCAGGTCATCTGGCGCAGCAACCCATCACTCTCCTTCTTGGTCAAATACCCCTTGTTGCCTTCAGTGTGACTCTACAATTTTCATAGTCATGAAAATAAAGAAAACTCTTTGAATGAGTAGGTGTGTCCAAACTTTTGGTCTGTACTGTATAAATATATATATATATATATATATATATATATATATATATATATAGAGAGAGAGAGAGAGAGAGAGAGAGAGAGAAATAAAAATAAAGAAAAACAAAAGGACAAACTTATGACTAATAGATAGACTGTTCACACACTCACTGTTTGGGAGTAACAACTGCATCTACTTGTAGATGTGAGTCTCAGTGTTCTCTACACAACAGTTTTCAGTAGTGTTTCGAATGCTGTTTGTATCAATAGGTAACTGAAGTCAAGTAGTATTCTATTTGTGATTATTACCTCTTACTATAGAAACAGTGAGTAAAATATTATCAAAGATGGTGACAGCCATACTACTAAAAGTCTTATCACAATAGACATGACAAGAGTCCAATCAAGGCATGACTTCATCTGTTAAATCTAAACCAGCAGCAGCTTTTATGGAGTAACTGGAGTTTAACTGGAGTAGATTTGTCATGATTCTGCCTTCATGTCCTGACTTTCCTGGGAGTCTGCTTTGGAGTCCTCAGTGACGGAGTCAGCCCTGCCAGAGACCGAACTGCCTCAACCTGTCTCAGACCCAGCTGGGACCTCTGTACCGCGGCCAAGGAGGAAGAGGAGGAAGAAGGGGTCTTCCGGTCCTGCGTCTCTGTCTCCTCCTGAGTCGGCCATGCCTCTCGAGCCAGCAGCAGTGAGTGCTGGCGTCCCCGAGCCAGCAGCGGTGAGTGCTGGCGTCCCCGAGCCAGCAGCGGTGAGCGCTGGCGTCCCCGAGCCAGCAGCGGTGAACGTTGATCCTGTACCAGCAATTGAGAGAACTGTGTCCAAGTCAGCAGTCGTGAAGGCTGAGGAGAGAGCCGCGGCCGACTCTGCAGCAGAAGCGTTGTTGCAGTCCGTCTCTGCTCGTAAAGAGATGCCTGTTGTTATTGCTGCCAAGACTCTGTCTGATTATTTGTCACGTCTTGTTCAGATTTTACAAGTCCCTGCCAGTCCTGTCTTGTCCCCAGACCCTGTCCCCAGAGATCCCGAGCCAGCCGCAGTGAGCGCTGATCCTGAGCCAGCCGCAGTGAGTGTTGATCCCGAGCCAGCCGCAGTAAGCGCGGTTCCTGAGCCAGTTTCTGTCTCCACTGATGTTGTCCCGTGTCCAGTAGATGTTGTCCCGTGTCCTGTGATTTCTCCTGTCAGGTCCTCTGATGTTGTCAGTTGTCCAGATACCACTCCCCACCCTACACCACCTAGACCTGCCCGGACCCCTCGTCGTCAGCCTTTGTCTCCTCCGCTTCCTTGTTTGTTTGTTTTTATTTGTCACCCTAACCCTGCCGTAGTGTATTCATGTTTGCCTTTGTTGTTATTTGTCATGTCTTTTTGGCTTTTGTCTCTGTCTCAGTCAGTCATGTCCCGTGTTTGATGTTCCCTTGAGGAGCGTCTGGAAGCCGCTCCTTAAGGGAGGGGTTCTGTCATGATTCTGCCTTCATGTCCTGACTTTTCTCTAGTCTTGAGGCAGGATCATGACAGACCCGTGTTTTGTATACAAGCACATGGCCTTGTATTTGGGCCATGTGCTTGTGTTGTCTCGTTCCCTTGCCCCGCCCCCTTGTTATCCTGGTTGTCGTGATTGCCTTACCTGTGCCACCTGTTGTGTCTTGATTAGTTTTCCTATTTATATCCCCTAGTGTGCTCTGTCTTTTGTCGGTTCATTGTTTCTATATATGTTTTTACATATGTGTTCCTTCATGTCAACTTGTGAGATATTGTATCATTGTCACCCCTTGAAGAAGTCGTTGTATAACCGTGAGTGTTTGTTTGTAGTGTTCTAGTGTTTAGAGTTTGTTTATCATATTATTTTATAGAAAATATGAAGAAAATACTTAAATTTTGTTTGTGGTATGCCCTGTCACATGCTTTGACAGATGCGTGTGAACTTGAATAATTGAAGAGAATAGGAGCGCAATCATTTTCACTAATATTTATATTTTGGTAAAATATTTTTTAAATGTAGGATTAATATTCTACATAATTATTTTTTTTCCCCAGGAATATATAAGTGTCACCACGAGCTCCTGACCTCTCTGTGGCTCAGCTGTTTTAGGACTTTTTCAGAACTACATCTTTTTTGGTCACCACAATCAGGATGTTCAGTGGGGATTCATTGGTGGATTCCACCTATGGAAAAATTTAGGCTAGGAGTGTGTTGTCATACCAGTAGAAACAACCTGCATCACCATCATGATGCCCCATCACCACCACATCTACCACTTATTGGGTACAGCCTTGATACATCTGTCTGCTTGTTTGTCCATAGCGAACATATTTGTTTTTGTATGTATATTTTTTGTATGTGTACATTATGTACATTTGTACAAATATGTGTTTATTGTTTAATGTGCATCTCAGAAAATGCTTTATTAAAAACCCAACTGAATGGCACTTAAATGCACTTAATTCATCTGTCAACTTTCTTGTCATTGTTCACAGTACAAGTACAGACAGAGAAACAATGGGTAACTAAATAAAAAAGTTTGTCAAGACAAACTTTAAGTTGGCTTGAGAAACCCTGACCAGAAAGTTTGAAAAGTTTGAAAATGTGAAAAGTTTAAAAAGATTTAAGTTTAAGAAGTTTAAAAAAGACAGTGATTAACATATTTCTAGCATAACAAGCAAGTGACGACCATGTCATTAGCATGATTAGCAAAGTTGCTAGCATGTTGCTAGCATGATTAGCAAGTGACTAGCATGTACTTAGCATGATTAGCAAAGGTATCTAGCATGTCGCTAGCATAATTAGCAAGTGACTAGCCATGTCGCTAGCATGATTAGGAAGTTACTAGCAAGTCTCTAGCACGTTTCTAGCATGATTAGTATGTGACTAACAAGTTGCTAGCATGATTAACATGTTTCTAGCATGATTAGCATGTGACTAACATGTTTCTAGCATGATTAGCATGTTGCTAGCATGTCGCTAACATAATTAGCAAGTGACTAGCCATGTCGTCAGCATGATTAGTAAGTTAGTAGCATATCGCTAGCATGTTGTTAGCATGATTAGCATGTTTCTAGCATGATTAGCATGTTTCTAGCATGACTAGCACGCGACTAGCATTTTTTGCTAACATGATTTTAGCATGATTAGCATGTTGTTAGCATGATTAGCATGTGACTAGCATGTTGCTAACATGCTTCTAGCATTATTAGAATGTTGCTAGCATGTTTCCAGCATGAATAGCATGTTGTTAGCATGTTTCTAGCATGACAATCATGCGAATAACATGTTTCTAACATGATTTTAACATGATTAGCATGTTGCTAGAATGTTTATAGCATGATTAGCATACGACTAGCATTAGTTTAGCATGGTTAGCATGTTGCTAGCATGTTTCTAGCATGATTAGCATGCGACTAGCATGTTGCTAGCATGATTTTAGCATACTAATTTCTAACATGACTAGCATGCGACTAGCACGTTTCTAGCATGATTAGCATGTTGCTAGCATGTTTCTAGCATTACTAGCATGTGACTAGCATGTTGCTAGTATGATTCTAGCATTATTAGCATGCGACTAACATGTTGCTAGCATGATTTTAGCATTATTTACATGTTGCTAGCATGTTTCTAGCATGGTTATCATGCGACTAGCATGGTTATCATGCGACTAGCATGTTTCTATCATGATTTGCATGTTGCTAGCATGTTTCTAGCATGACTAGCATGCGACTTGCATGTTGTTGGCATGTTTCTAGCATGATTATCATGCGACTATCATGTTGCTAGCATGTTTCTAGCATCACTAGCATGCGACTAGCATGTTGCTAGCATGATTTTACCATAAGTAGCATGTTGCTAGCATGTTGCTAACTTGTTTCTAGCATGACTAGCATTCGACTACCAAGCTGCTGGTTTGATTAGCATGATTTTAACATGATTAACATGTTGTTAGCATGTTTCTAGCATGATTAACATGTTGCTAGCATGACTAGCATGCGACTAGCATGTTGCTAACATGATTAGCATGTTGCTAGGATGTTTCTACCATGACTAGCATTCAACTAGCATGTTGCTAGCATGATTAGCATGTTGCTAACATTTTTCTAGCATGACTAACATGCAACTAGCATGTTTTTAGCATTATTAACATGTTGCTAGCATGTCGCTAAGATGTCTCTAGCATGATTAGCATGTTGCTAGCATTTCGCTAGCATATTTCTTGCATGATTAACATTTTTCTAGCATGACTAGCATGCAACTAAAATGTTGCTAACATGATTAGCATTTTGCTAGGATGTTTCTACCATGACTAGCATATGACTAGCATGTTGTTAGCATTATTTTAGCATGATAAGCATGTTGCTAGCATGTTTCTAGCATGACTAGCATACGACTAGCATGTTGTTAGCATGATTAGCATGATTAACGTTGTTAACATTTTCTAGCATGATTATCATGTGACTATCATGTTGCTAGCATGTTTCTAGCATGACTAGCATGCGACTAGCATGTTGCTAGCATGATTTTAACATAAGTAGCATGTTGCTAGCATGATTTTACCATAAGTAGCATGTTGCTAGCATGTTGTTAACTTGTTTCTAGCATGACTAGCATTCGACTAGCAAGTTGCTAGTTTGACTAGCATGTTTGCCATCATGATTTTAGCATGATTAACATGTTGTTAGCATGTTTCTAGTATGATTACCATGTTGCTAACAGGACTAGCATGTGACTAGCATGTTGCTAACATGATTAGCATGTTTTAGGATGTTTCTACCATGACTAGCATGCAACTAGCATGTTGCTAGCATGATTTTAGCATGATTAACATGTTGCTAGCATGTTTCTAGCATGACTAGCATGCGACTAGCATGTTGTTAGCATGCTTTTAGCATGATTAACATGTTGCTAGCATGTTGCTAGCATGTCGCTAGGATGTCTCTAGCATGATTAACATGTTGTTAGCATGTCGCTAGCATTTTTCTAGCATATATCAAAATCATATAAGGAACCTTGAACTGCAGCACTTTCATAACCAAAAGAGGACATCCCATGAACGTCCCTAATGTTCTATAAAGGTTCGGAACTTTCGTTACCTTTAGAGAACTTTTAGGGGACATTGCACAAGGTAAAGCAAATGTGGGTATAAAGCTCATGCAAAATTATTCACATTTTTTTAAAATATTTTTTTTGTGAAAATATAGCCTAACATATAGTGTAACACTTTACTAGATGGATTTGTTAATGTTAGTTAATGTATTGAAGTTTACAAACATGTTAGTTATTTATTGTAAAGTGCTTCATGTATTTCGAGTGTTCACTAGAAAAAAATAAGTCGCCCCCCTTAAGAAATCTAAAATAAATTCCCCCTACACGCACGCAGAATGTATTATATCCCTCCTCTCGACGCTCCACTCCAGTTCAGCGGGAGGCGCTAAACACATACGTTTGTTTGACAAACACCATTAAAACCTCAGAGGAAGAAGATTAGTTTCACCGCACTCTCTGTTGTTGTGTTGTGATGCTGGTTTAATAAAATCTGTTAGAAATATTTCTGAAAATAGAAAATACCGTTTTTGAATCCGGTCAGTAAATACCTGTAATATTTTCGTCCTCACAGTGGTGTCTGAGTTTTGAAGCGAGCAGGAATATCTGGATGAGTTTATCATGTGAACTGAGATCTGCTGCTGTGAAAATGATGTTTGTTAAAGAAGAGAGAGAAGAGAACACGAGTGAACTAGAAATCGGCTCAACAAAACTAGAGGAACCAGAAACTTTGAGAATAAAAAACGAGAACCCAGAAACCTGGAAAATAAAATCAGAAGAGCCAGAAACCTGGAGAATAAAACATGAGGAGCAAGGTTTTTATTCTTCATTCATCTTTAATGACTGTTTGTGACATATTTACGTGTACAAAGCTTTAACCCTCTGCAGTCATCCTCATTCTTATATGGTTAGCAAAATTCATTTTAAAATGTAATATGCAAAATGATAATTCAATATGTAAAATAGCAGTGTATTACTGTATTTAGATGTACAGTTTACCACGCACGTGCAATTTTTTTGCTAAATTAAAAATCATTAAATTCTATAAATTTACATTTGCCATTTTCTACACTAGTTGTAATATGTAAATCAAAAATATTTTAACAATTTATAAGTTGTACAATTAAAATTATATCGTATTATCCAAATTGATAAGATATGTTCAGTATGTCCAAGCAAAACTTTAGCAAATTAACATTGAAATGCAATTTTTCCTGAATGCATTTAGACTTATTCATCGTGATAATGATCCTTAAAAATGATCCGAAATCAGTATTTGAGTAGATAACCAGCCAGTGTTCAAAACTATCGCCTTATTTTAGCCCAATTCACTACGGTTAGCTTATAATAATGTTTTATAATTTGAGTGGTATGGGTAGCTTTTTTGTGGGAAATTAGAGCATGCCCCTGCGTTATTACGTCACGTCTGTAAACATGAAGTTGTTCGGCTACTAGGCTAACGTTACCGCATGTGAGGATCCTGCAGGTGGACGATCGTTTATAGCCTTGTGGTATGGGTAGCTTTTTTGTGGTAAAATTACCCATTATTACCCTTTCCCACAGCAGCTAGAATAATTAAAAGGTTAGTTCACCCAAATAGTAAAATTATGTCATTAATAACCCTCATGTCGTTCCAAATCCATAAGACCTCCGTTTATCTCCGGAACACAGTTTAAGATATTTTAGATTTAGTCCGAGAGCTCTCAGTCCCTCCATTGAAGCTGTGTGTGCGGTATACTATCCATGTCCAGAAAGGTAAGAAAAACATCATCAAAGTAATCCATGTGACATCAGAGGGTCAGTTAGAATTTTTTGAAGCATCGAAAATACATTTTGGTCCAAAAATAGCAAAAACTATGACTTTATTCACCATTGTCTTCTCTTCCGTGTCTCAGTGATATCCGGTTCACGAATGGATCATTTGCTGTAACCGGATCTTTTTGAACCAGTTCACCAAATTGAACTGAATCGTTTTAAACCGTTCATGTCTCCAATACGCATTAATCCACAAATTACTTAAACTGTTAACTTTTTTAATGTGGCCGAGACTCCCTGTGAGTTCAAACAAACCAATATCCCGGAGTAATTCATTTACTCAAACAGTTCACTGACTGAACTGCTGTGAAGAGAGAACTGTAGATGAAAACAGAGCCGAGCCAGATAACGAACAAAAGACTGACTCGTATGGCTTATCTATGGCCCCATTCACACTGCATGGTTCAAGTGACCCTAATCTAGGGCTGGGTATTGTGCAAAATCTTTCGATCCGGTGCCAATTTCGATACCTCAGTTTCGATACCGGTTCCTAACGATACTTTTTTCGATACCATATGTTTTGAAATACATTAAACACAAAACTTGTATTTTTCACCTTAATTAAAACCAATTCTGGTAACACTTCACACTCAGGATAACATTATTAATACAACTGGTTGTGCTATTCAGCGGCGGACTGGGACCAAAAAGTTAGCCAGGCTTTTCTGGCCCACAGCAGCCCACCACATCATAACGCAAACGCCCCTGTTTTTATGTCATTTATTAATTTTATATTTAAGTAAACAGTTTGGGGATTTTAACCAATAGGGCAACTGATCCTCCGTTGAAAAAAAAAGAACAACAGCTGTTCATTTAGCAACTCCAAGTGAGTGATACATGCTCATCAAGACACAAAAATTCTTCTAGAACTCACTCTTTGCATTCAATAAGCAGATCCATGCGAATCATGCATGAAATAGACTCAAACAATAGCTTTATGTGCTTTACAGATGAACTTGAAGTCTTTATTCATTCGAGATGTTCAATAATAGCTCATCTTTGACTCGGTAATACAAGTTCATGATTAGTGAACCCATGATTCTTTTGAGTCAATGTTTTAAAATAATCATTTATTTTGTTTAACGAAACCAGTGTGGAAACCAGTGTTTCACAAATAGATCTGAGGTGCAGGGCTCGCAAAATCGTTAGCCCCACCTCCTGGGGCTATTGTGATTTTCCAGTCCGATGGTCTATCGTGAATAGTGATGTAAAATTCCTAACTTCACTTGCTTCGCGTTGTTCACTCGCTTGAAGGTGTGAAACGGATCATTGCCGATCGTTTGCATTTGTTTCTAAATATTGCTGATTCAAGCATTTTAAACAATTCACGCTCGTTCGGAGCTTGCACTCACTCATTCAAAGCACTCGCTGTGAGCAGCATTTCAGACAATGCACGTACAGAGAATGAATTCATCTTTCGAGTATCAAAATTCGCTGTACCGGATAAATCTGTCTCTCTGTTTTTTAGACGACGTGAAAGGGGGCGTTTCAAGATACGCAATAGAGTAGACCAAACTAAACAGGGAGGGAGGGCAAAACACTCATCCAAACAAATGCATCCTTAACACCGGCTTTGGTTGCAATACTATTATTGCATATGTTGCACATTGCTGACTCGGCATGACTTTAATAAAGTGTAGCCGGAAACGTTTTGAGAAAATACGTGTGTTGTGTGACTGCGAGTTTTTTCAGAAATCCTCCCCGTCCCGTCACGTCATGTGGTGGTGGACAGCCAATCACGGCGAATTTGGGTCCTTACATGCACGTATGCTACAAGCTCACACAGACACAGCCGCTTGGCAAAAAAAAAGAAAAACGACCGCTTGGCTTTTGGCACCGAAAGATAAACATTTTTCAAAACTCATAGTATCGAAGTTTTTCGTTCGATACCATAAAGGCATCGAAGTTCGGTACCCAGCCCTACCCTAATCCGATTTTTTGCTCTCATGTGGCACAGATCGGATATGACCGGTGACCGTGTAAGCAGGAAAAAACCGCATGGATTCCGATGTTCTCAGATCGGATTCAGGCCTCATTCATATGTGGTAATAAATCGGATATGAATCGGATACGTGCATTTGCGTGTGCCATGTAAGCAGACAAATCGGATATTCCCCAGTAAATGCGAGCCGTACGTCATTAAAAAAGTGACGTCAACTCAGGTGGACACCACCAACTGAGATTACATGACTTATTATAGGTGTGATGGAGGACGAAGGATACACACAGTGGAGCAATGGCGAGGTTTCATGTCTTTTCAGTCTTTGGGGCGAAGAGATGGGGCAAAAATGCAGGGTTATTACAGAAATAAAGGGCTCTCCTTTTTTTCTCCGCCATACGAGACCAATGTTTTGCTGATTTTTTTTTTTTAATTGCACATCTTAACCACAGAGTGAAAGTTTTGACAGGTCAGCGAGAGAGAGAGTGCGAGCGAGAGAGCGCGTGAGAGACAGCGAGAGAGAGAGCGAGCCCCGGTCGTCAAAAAAATAAAACGGATATAGTCAGTAAATCGAATTTGGGCATCAAGACCTGCAGTGTAAATGCAGCCTATGAGATGTAAATGAGGCACATTGTCACTCCCAGCATTGAGAACTGCACAATCTGTAGAGGCCATTTTCTCCCTTTTGAGCTTTTTTCAGTGCCTACCTTCAAATGGCCACAACTTCTCCAAATATTATCAGATTTCCATGTGTTACACATTAGAGATCGACCGATATGGGTTTTTCTATAGCCGATGCCGATGTTTATAGGTCAGGGTCTCAGGCCATGATCGATATGTGCTGCCGATTTTTAGGGCCGATATCTCGAAGTTTTCCCTTCATTTGTATGCTAAAATGTCACACTAAGTCAATCATTTACATAAAAGTTTTAGAGCATTTATCAAGTAGAAATTTTCAAGTTTGTTGGAACACAAATGTAAACTTTAAATATATATTTAAATACAATTTTCGAAATAAAAATCAAATAAACAAAAATTATAAAAACTAAATATATAAAAAATTATTAACAGTAGTGCTGCAAACACACTAGCAACCAGCAACATTTGTGTTTGGAATAAATGACACAGAACATCTAAAGTGCATTCTAATTTCAAACTTGCATCGCAGTCTGTTCATTATTAAAATAAAGCACAGTCAACCAAACATATAAAAGGTTACACTGGTCAGTTTAAATAGACCATAGTATACCGGTCCACTTTGTTGTTATGCACGTTTTTGCTCATGTGAAGAGGATGATCTTTTCCGTCTTGTTTACATTAACAAATGTTAAAAAATATTATAGTTTAACATTCAGATACATTGCGAATATGGAACCATTTGTATATGTGCAGAACGAGACGTGAGCAATAACCTCCAAATACATCTCGTCAAACCCGCACTTGCTTGTCCTCATATGGATCAGATCATTTTTCTGATCAGCAAAAAAATAAGGCCAATACAAATAAACATACGTTTTGTCTTTTTAAATTAACATTAAATGATTACATTAAAATATATGAAATCAACTTATAGTGCACATGGCATAATATCTTCTTTTTAACATAATAGCCGGACTTCTCATCTCCCAGTCTCATAGCTCTCCGTCCCCCTGGACATCCACCCATCTGTCGTGAGCGCAACAGAAGATGCTCGGGATAGTTTATCCACAACTTTTTTTCTTCTCCTGTTCATAAAGATCTGGCACAATCTTTTCGCTGATGTGGGTGCACTATGGGATGTCTTAACTTGGCTCTACGCACCGTCGCGGTTTTTACACTAACCTCTTTTCATCATTATATCTGACAGGGAAGCCAAAATGAACGCCCCGTTCAAGCTTCTCCGTTCCTCCGCTCGCCATGACCAGTGTGGACTGAACATGAGCAACTCTTTTTTTTTTTTTTTTGTAAAGCAATCCACGATTCACGTGTGTGCCGAACCGAAGAAAATGCAACAACGAGCACCAAGAAACCATTTAAAGAGGCACATTCAACAGTCTCCTTGACGGAAAACAGTCAACAAAGTAAAATGATCTCCAATGTATGGCGTGCTCTCTTTATTTGATTAAATAATCATATTCACATCTATTCATTTTACAGTCCTGCTACTAGCATTTTATTCAGACTAAAACCTCTTTAATTCGGGTGAGAACGCTTTTTTTCCAAGTGGCTTTTGCACATAATAATAATACCGCTGCAGACGCATTTTGCAGCATTAAGGTTATTAATTGATCGTTAGTTTAAACAACGATCGATCATGGAAATTATTGAATATTGACATCCCTAAATACAAATGAGTTGAACTGGTTATTGTCTGCATCAAACCATGCTTCAGAACAAATGTCATTCACCGTTCTGGGTAGTTCCAGGACAGCTGTCTCTCCGAGCACGGTGCTGTCTGTGAGCAAGGCGGGGTAACGTAGCCCTCAATCACGCTGCACTGTTTGTGAGAGCTGCCAACTTCTCCACCCCATTTATGGAGTGAAATTCTGGACTGTTGTGGAATCTTCCAAAAGTTTTGGCTTGGGGTACTTCACATGCGGCAGGAGCACTTTCCACCGCACCAATAACAAGGGGCTGCCCGCAGACGTGCCTGACTTTAAATCGGCGCTACTAAACATGGATATCGGCCGATGCCGATTTATGAAAAAAAAAAGACAAATATCGGCCCGATATATCGGCCAACCGATATTACACATCGTTGGAAAGCTTGGAGACTACACTTTCAGAATCTGTGAATAACTTAAAATGCCCCAGAACCGACTTGTGTCCCTACTTTCCGTGATTGGTCACATTTGATTAGATACGTGATACTGCATGCTGAATAGAGTGAGAAACTTCAGACCCAGATTTAAATGCAGCTGACAGTTCAAGTCTGAGATTGTGATGCTATGGCCTTTGTTTATATATTTAAATATGTGCATTTTTAAGCATGACTGTTGAAATGATATGGTAGCACTTTAAAATAAGAGTCCATTTGTTGCATAAAGAAAAATGAAAGCTGTGTAAGTATTGTTCCTTTTCAGAGTAGAGCCCTACGCAGGGAACTATGCTAACCTTTTCCACTGGTGGCACTTGCGCGACTAACTTTGCAGTTACTGGCACAAAACATGATTTGGTCGCACAAGTTTTTAATAGTCAGCCACTCTGATGATAATGAAACTGTATTGTATTCAGATGTGCTTTTTATTTTACTTTCCATCTTTTAAAACACATGCCTTCTTGTTTTATTTCTGTCTTGGTACCTTAACCCAGGGCTGGGGTTAGAGGGGCCCTGGTGCAGGTTGTACAGTGGGCCCTGTTTGAAATGGTTTAATATTTACTGTATGTTCGTTCTATTTATTTATATGTGCTATTTACACAATGTCTTTATTTATTTTTTATTTTTTTAAGTTTGTAGGTGTCCAGAAACTAATTTAAAACAGCACTGCATAGTCTTCACTGTAAAATAAAATACACAGTCAAACCAAAATGTATTCAGACACCTTCAACATTTCTCACATTATCACAGTTATTTGTTATTGTTTAGAAATTGGTATATAAAATATGACAAGAAGTCAGAGTTAAACTGTGTCTGGACAAATTCATCTTGATAATGTCAGATAGCTTTGATAGAAAGATATGTAATGGATTACAATCAACCAAAACTTCAGACAACTGTTAGTATGACAATATATACACAGCTAAGCATACTTTGTTGAACAGTTACCAAGCAAGCAGTGCTTAATTTTGTTTAGTCTGTTGTGTGAAAAGGTTGCAATTAGCAATTAAAGAAGTAAACACTTAAGCAAAACATGGTCAGGTCCCTAATGTTTTTTTTTTTAAATCAATTTTACTGGTAGTCTACAGTATAAAGAATTTTTGGGTGCAATATTTCACAGTTCGCTGTATTTTGCTATACTCCCTTACATAAAAGAACTAGTGTCCTGCACCCACTAGTAAAACAATATAATCAATTATATCAGATTTTTAGTTAATTCAATCAAGAGCAGTGAGTGATTTACTTTCATTTTCTTGGATTAATATTAAAGACACTGACAGCAGAGCTAGTAAATTAGGCGCGTCATTTTAAGAAACAATGCATCCATTATGATACAAATCCAATTTCCCAACAGGTATTTTGACAATTATTATGTAGGCCTATTTGCCGGTACAAAAGCAAGAAGACATTGAGACGCGTCTCTGAGTGCGCCCTGAACACCAGAACACCGCGGTGCTGAATTAAGCTCTTTCGCATCCTTTTCTGTTTGTTTAAACTGCGATTTGTATTCGTTCAGGTGCAGGAGGACGGGAACGTCCTGAAGGAGAGCTCGGTTCAGTGTTGCTGTCCGTGAGACGCGGCTCTCTCATGCACACCGAACACAGCGCGCAAGTAACCACATGCTCAGTTCAGCTTTCCCGCATCGCGGGGCTGAAGCCAACTTGATATGTTGAATGCTGAGAGAGCGTTATAAAATCTATTTTTAAAATACACATTTCTGTTTTAATAAATGCTCATAGTAAATCATAGCATATTGACTAAATCATAAGGTAGGTACAAAAATAATCAGTGATACATTTGCGATTTCATAAAAATTTGCATTGCAATGTAATTTTTGGTTGCAGTGTAGTTCCCTGGCCCTATGATTTCTGGGATGTGGAAGCATGGAATCCAGTAATGAAACGGAATTCACAGTTTAAGGTGGAATGTCATGGAATTTGTCAAATTTTTTAATGAATTAATCAAAAATAGGTAATTACACTTAAATCAAATCATGATATGGAATAGTATCTGTAACTATTAAGCCGCAAATGTCCATTTAAATATTAATCCAGCATGTTCTGCATGACTGTTAATGAATGGCGCAGACGCAAGGTTTCATTTATTAATTTACACACATATTGAAGTGCGAGTGATGCTCACAGTGGTTTCAGCTTCTGTTGTCTCACTAAATGAGGATGTAAACACATGATCAGAACTGCACTGACAGTCACTTCATGAGCATCTGACCATTAGATTTGAGTAAAATTAGCATCAAATCACTAGGGGTGTAACGATTCACTCGTTTTCTCGATGCATCGATTACAAACCCTGTCGATTCAAATGCATCGATCTTGAAACATGATTTTTGAATCATGAATCGCCGATCTTGGACAGTAATCGATTCAAAATGCTAAGAATCGAATGAATCGCGATTTCTATAGCGATTCAATGCTTTCAAAATGTATACACATTAAATTACTACATGCACAAATTAATGGAGACCTTCAAGAGTGTTCGTGAATCGTGCCTCTTATCTGTCCTTCACGCCACTGTTTACTATGAGACTGTCACAGGATTGCGCTCACGCTCTGTTCGTCTCTGACGCAGCTGACGTGTGGTCTATAGGACTCATGGCCAGTAATGCTAATGTGAAGTAGTTTTACTTTTCTGTAGTTTGTCAATGGCTCTCTGCATCTTACCGTGGGAGTTACCGGAGCCGTCAACAGCTGTATTTATTGCATGGACGGAGCAGAAATGTAAATGTCTAAATCATACGCACAGATCCATTGAATGATAAATGTTTTTAAACAATGCGGATGAACCGAACATACGAAGGAAACTTTTAAAATTAACCACAGCATTAACAACGCGAGATTTATCTGATAATCAGATGCATGAAAGTAGCATTTGTTTCATTCGCAAACAGATATCTGGAGCGTTTTCTCTCAGAATCATTCGCTGATGGAGAGGAAAAGTTCAATAGAGATGAAGACGTTTTCACACTGAAAGAGAAGCGATCTCGCTCTCATAGACGTGTCCGGCTATATCTGCAGCTGAACTGAATAAAAGCAGAATGAACTGATGAAACTAAAAAAAAAAAACACAAACAATTTATGAATGATGCAGTGCTAATTGACATTTATTACAGTACAGATGCTATAAAGTATATTTTCTACCTTATTCTGTGCAGAAAATTTAAATAATTGCTAATTAAATATAGCCTAGTATATAAAACAATCACAAAATTGCCATTAGGAAAAACATATCAATTACAAATGATTGATTATTGTCCAGCAGTGTATTTGATTTATTACAGCTAATTAAAAGTAAATAAAAAAGAAGATAATTCCTTGTAAAATAATAATAATAATTATTATTATTATTATTATATAGGCTACATATATAAAATGATTGTATTTGACATTTCTGTCACTTCTGAAATTATGGCTACGCCCCTGGTGTGACAAAATGTTAGCTTATACATAATACTCTTTAAGCTCTTTTTTAAAAACTTGGCTTACATACATTTTTACGTATGCCATGTCGCATCATTAAACTAGCATTTAACAATGGACAAAAGGTTTTTTTTGTTTGTTTTTTTTTCTAACCTATGGTTCTCTAACCATAAATGCTACTATAATTTGCCCCTTGAGTAAGCATTTAAAGAATTTAGTAGAAGCATTTAAATAATCTCGTGAATGCGCTTAAAGAATACAGAATCGAATCGTTATAATCGAATCGAATCGAATTTAATTGTGAATCGAAATGAATTGAATCGTTCTAAATTTGCAAAAATCGTTCTTGAATCGAATCGAAAACCTATGAATTGTAATCGAATCGAATCGCTGCCTTCCCAAAGATTCACAGCCCTACAAATCACACATACAGAACTGTAAATGTATTCATGGCAACCCATCAAAATAAAACCTTTTGTAGATTTGTAGTCTATTTTTCAGTAGAATATACATAGCCTTCTACTACTACTAAAATGAAACAAACCTAATTTAGTGAATTATCACACAACATTTCTTCCATGTTTTTAATTTTAATAGCAAATCAATCAATCAATCACCTTTATTTATATAGTGCTTTAAGCAAAATAAATTGCGTCAAAGCACTGAACAACATTCATTTGGAAAACAGTGTCTCAATAATGCAAAATGATAGTTAAGGCAGTTCGTCATTGAATTCAGTGATGTCATCTCTGTTCAGTTAAATAGTGTCTGTGCATTTATTTGCAATCAAGTCAATGATATCGCTGTAGATGAAGTGACCCCAACTAAGCAAGCCAGAGGCGACAGCGGCAAGGAACCGAAACTCCATCGGTGACAGAATGGAGAAAAAAACCTTGGGAGAAACCAGGCTCCGTTGGGGGGCCAGTTCTCCTCTGACCAGACGAAACCAGTAGTTCAATTCCAGGCTGCAGCAAAGTCAGATTGTGCAGAAGAATCATCTGTTTCCTGTGGTCTTGTCCTGGTGGTCCTCTGAGACAAGGTCTTTACAGGGGATCTGTATCTGGGGCTCTAGTTGTCCTGGTCTCCGCTGTCTTTCTGGGCAGTAGAGGTCCTTTCTAGGTGCTGATCCACCATCTGGTCTGGATACGTACTGGATCCAGGCGACTGCAGTGACCCTCTGATCTGGATACAGACAGGATCTGGTGGCTACGGTGACCTCGGAACAAGAGAGAAACAGACCAATATTAGCGTAGATGCAATTCTTCTAATGATGTAGCAAGTACAAAGGGTGTTATGTGAAGTGTTTCTGGTTCCGGTTTACCTAATTAATGCAGCCTAAAAATCCTTTAACGGATTTGGATATTAAAAGCAAATTAATATGTTACGTGTATGCCATGTTAAAGAGATGGGTCTTTAATCTAGATTTAAACTGCAAGAGTGTCTGCCTCCCGAACAATGTTAGGTAGGTTATTCCAGAGTTTAGGCACCAAATAGGAAAAGGATCTGCCACCCGCAGTTGATTTTGATATTCTAGGTCAGTGGTTTTCAACCTGTGGTCGGCGGCCCCCTAGTGGGTCGCGGTGGTATTGCAGGTGGGCCGCCAATAATTTTCTGTTCATTTCCAGTTCATTCTAGGGCTGTGCAATTAAAAGAAATCATCATAAAATCACGATTTGAGCGTGCATGATTTCTAAATCGCTTCATAGCACGTTTTTCCGCGGCCCTGACCTCCCGCAGTATGCTATCCGATCCAATCATAATGCATTGCGCCTAGCGTGAGAACCAAACAGACTGGGCATATGCCTAACTCCAGGTTCACACAATGTCTGTAATGCACCTTTTTTCTGAGCCCATGTTAATGGATCAGAGCATTCACAGTGCACGCGGTAAAAGTTTAGAAATAAAAACGCGCGAAAATAATTAATATCTAACAAATGAGCATAGAGAGAATTGTGAGTGCACAGGACAAAGTTTAAGTGAGAGGAGACACGTTTTAAGTGCGCACACTCCCTCCGTGCAGAGCAGTGTGTATCTGAGCAAGCGCGTCTGGTTTTGTGACAGAGCAAAGGAAATTTCCATGCGAACAGAGAGATTCGCCCTCGTGCATTATTTTAATGTGCTTTCGCGTTATATTTATGCGCTCTCGTTGCTGACTGCATACACATACTGTATACACAATGCAAACACCTGAGGCACCGCAACAATTAATGAGCTCTATGAACAATGAATGGCAAAAAAAAAAAAAAAAAGTTTTTGGCCTGGACACGGGATTTATTTATTTTTTTGCCATAAGTCTATACATTTTGTTACATCTTTACTATAGTGATAATTTTGACTTATGTCTGTTCTAGAGACGTTACAACTTTTTGATAAAGCTCTAGTTGGTTTTCTTTTGGAAATATGTTTCAAATTAATCCTGAATGCATTTATGACTGTGAAAGCATGTAAAAGTTTGTCACAATCGCAAAATTGATCAAAGAAATCGCAATTTTTGTTCATATCGCACAGCCCTAGTTTATTCAATAAATACAGTTAACAATCTTGCTTCTGAGTACTTAGTTATTAACCCAATAATAGCGGGGTCAGTTAATTTTTTTGAAGTGGGCCCTGCAAACATATGTGTGTGGTTGTGTGGGCCGCGAGTTGAAAAAGGTTGGGAACCACTGTTCTAGGTATTATCAAATTGCCTGAGTTTTGAGAACATAGCGGACGCAGAGGAGTATAATGTAAAAGGAGCTCATTCAAATACTGAGGTGCTAAACCATTCAGGGCTTTATAAGTAATAAGCAATATTTTAAAATCTATACAATGTTTGATAGGGAGCCAGTGCAGTGTGGACAGGACCGGGCTAATATGGTCATACTTCCTGGTTCTAGTAAGAACTCTTGCTGCTGCATTTTGGACTAGCTGTAGTTTGTTTACTAAGCGTGCAGAACAACCACCCAATAAAGCATTACAATATTCTAACCTTGAAGTCATAAATGCATGGATTAACATTTCTGCATTTGACATTGAGAGCATAGGCCGTAATTTAGATATATTTTTGAGATGGAAAAATGCAGTTTTACAAATGCTAGAAACGTGTCTTTCTAAGGAAAGATTGCGATCAAGTAGCACACCTAGGTTCCTAACTGATGACGAAGAATTGACAGAGCAACCATCAAGTCTTAGACAGTGTTCTAGGTTATTACAAGCATAGTTTTTAGGCCCTATAATTAACAACGAATTTTCTGAATTTAAAAGTAAGAAATTACTCGTCATCCAATTTTTTATATCGACTATGCATTCCATTAGTTTTTCAAATTGGTGTGTTTCACCGGGCTGCGAGGAAATATAGAGCTGAGTATCATCAGCATAACAGTGAAAGCTAACACCATGTTTCCTGATGATATCTCCCAAGGGTAACATATAAAGCGTGAAGAGTAACGGCCCTAGTACTGAGCCTTGAGGTACTCCATACTGCACTTGTGATCGATATGATACATCTTCATTCACTGCTACGAACTGATGGCGGTCATATAAGTACGATTTAAACCATGCTAATGCACTTCCACTGATGCCAATAAAGTGTTCAAGTCTTTGCAAAAGAATGCTGTGGTCAATTGTGTCAAATCCCCTTTGTTTGCCAAAAAAGTTTGCTCAATTTCCAGTAATTAAAAGATACATGAAATTAATGTTTTATGCCTTGATTTGATAACCAGAATTTTTTTAGACACAAGTTAAAAAAATACATTTAAATTAAAATTAAGTTTATGCATTTAGTTGATGCTTTTATCCAAAGTAACCTACAGTACATTCAGGCTTGCATTTTTTACATAACATCTGCTCCCTGTAAATCGAATCCACAACCTTGCCCTGCTAAATAGGGATGCAAACGATTACGGTATTTTTCGGACTTTTAAGTTGCATCAGTCCAAAAATATGTCATGAGGAGGAAAAAAACATATACAGTTGCAATCAAAATTATTCAACCCCCTTGACCTGTAAGACATTTTGCTGCGGTGAACAACATTTTATGAAATCATTTCAACAAATGCATCAGTAAAGTATTAGAGAAAGTTTGTTAATACACTTTTGAGTGATTCTGAGAATGGAACATTGATGAATCATGATAAAATTCAAACTGGCTCTAAACATTCATGTTCAAAATTATTCAACCCCCTTTTGTGCAGAATCTTTTATTCTTTAAAATCACCAATAAACGATGTCTGTAAGTGATTAGATGCTTCTGTCACCTTTCTACTACAGTCTTGACCCATTCCTCGCAAGAAAAAGATTCCAGATCACTGATAATCTTTGGTTTTCACTTTGCCACTGCTTTTTTCAAATTCATCCAGATATTTGCAATGAGAATTAAGCCTGCAGACTGAACAGGTCACTCAAGTACATTCTATGACTGATCTCTGAACCAAGCAGTAGTAGATTTGGATGTGTGCTTTGGGATGACTGGCCTGCAGGAAAGTCCATTGATCATCAGCTTCAGTTTTTGCAACAAAGGCATCACAATTCTTGTCAAAATGGCCTGACACTTTAAAGAATCCATGATGTCCTTCATACAGTCATGATTTCCACTTCCTGCTACAGTAAAGAAACCCCATAAAAGGACTGATCCACCTCCAAGTTTGACGATGGAGATGGTGTTCTTCTGCTTATGAGCTTTGCCTGTTTTGCAGCAGACATACCACTGATCCATGGGTCCAAAAAGTTCCAGTGGTATTCATTGAGATGTCTCAACATGAAGGCCATACTTGTCTAGTGTTCTTCTTACATGCTGCATTGAAATGGTTTCCCTCCTTTCATCGGGTCATCTTGCAAGTCTTTGGCTGTACATTGCAGGTTTTTCTCAGTTGCTCTGATTATATATTTTATGATATTGTGCTTTCTCTTCAACACCCTCAAAGATTTTCTGGTAAAACACACTTTAAGCTAAGGAATAAGGCTAAGAGCTGTGTTTTTAGGAACTTTCAATGTCTTGGAAATCTTCATATAGCCTTAGCCTTTGTAAAGTAATACAATATTTATTCTCTTTATCTTTTGTGAGATCTCTGTTGACATTTTTGCTACTTAACTTCAACACATGCATGGGTTAACTGTATGTGTAACAACTCATGCTAATTCTGTTTTTAATAGAGTTTTTTAAGGCTTAATTGTGTTTTGAGACTGTTTCATTCCCCACCATGCAAATAAGTTATTTAAAAACAGCAATGTTGAATAGGGGTTGAATAATTATGACATAGCAGTATTATTAAAAAATCTTATAACTCAAAAATATTACATTATATATTGACAAAATCACTTTTAATATGCCAGTGAACTGTTATAGATGCAATTTTTATTTTACCCTGGATCTTCAGAAAAGCTTGTATTTGTAAAGTACTGCAGTCTCTGAGGGGTTGAGTAATTTTGATTGCAACTGTATAAGTCGCACTGGACTAAGGTCGCATTTATTTAGAACCAAGCACCAAGAGAAAACATTACCGTCTACATCCGCGAGAGGGCGCTCTATGTCTTCAGTGTAGACTACAGGAGCACTGAGCAGCATAGAGCGCCCTCTCGCGGCTGTAGACGGCAATGTTTTCTCTTAGTTCATTTCTCTCGGTTCATGTAAAATTAATTTTGATAAGTTGCACCTGACTAAAAGTCGCAGGACCAGCCAAACTATTTAAAAAAGTGCAAATTATAGTCCGGAAAATACGGTAATCAATTATCGGTTGACCGATTAAGGCTGTCGATGGTCAGTTAACTGATTTAATGTTGGTCTGTGCGTGGCTTGTGCGCAGAACATATGCGAGTGGCTGTGAGTGACAGTGACCATATTTAAATGGTTCATCATTAATTAATTTAATTTGATTTAATCTTTCAAAGTAGATTAAAATAGAAACGACACAAAAGTTCTTCAACATGAAAAGCAATAGAAATGTGGTAACTAAGTCATTTCATCAGATAACTGCGATTTGCAGGGCTGCAGGACACAGGACAGATAGTCTATTCATTCCTACAACTTGTTAATTTGTTTGTTAATTTGTGACAATTGTCCATGATTCCTTAATTTTGTTCCCTAAATAACCCATGATTTAACTGAAATAAGGGAACAAATTAATAAATGGAACAAATTCTTAATTCATGAAATCTTTCATTTCCCTTCCCATGTTTACCACAGTGAAAGATAATAAAATAAACCTGCGAAATTAGAAGATTTAAGAAAAGAAACCGGCAAACCAGAACAAAACCACATTAATGAAGACAATATCTCGAATGGCATCCAGAAGCATGGTGACAATATAACATTTTCCTAACCCTGCAAATATTTTTTTTTTTTTCTCTGTCTCAGATTTTTCGATCGTGCCGGAGCCTGGTGCACAAGTATATATTCTAGCGATTCAAACTTGCATTGCAGTCTGTTCATTATAAAAATAAACTAGTCAACTAAACACTGGTTACACTGGTCAGTTTAAATAGACCAGTATACCGGTCCTCTCTGCTGTTCCAAAGACGTTTTTGCACATATGAAGAGGATCTTCTTTAAGAAAAAAACAGAATAAATCTTTTTTTTTTTATGCATTCAGATAATAAGACATAATGAAACAGAGAAATTTGGTAATAATACAAAATATTTATTAAAATTAAACATTTGATAGGTGTAACAAATGGACTGGCGACAGAGAATTAGTGGAAAGTGGTATTTTATTGAGACCGGCAGAATATCACAGTGGATGATTAGTAAATGGAAAGGGAATGAGAATCCTGGCAACCGGAAAGTGCACTTGCCGGATGGGGTGACCAGAGTGGATAGTGGTGAGCACTAGGCCTGTCACGATAACAAATTTTGCTGGACGATTAATTGTCCAAGAAATTATTGTGACAAACAATAATATTGTAATTCTAAGACTAATATAATGTCGTTTCAACTAATATATAATGATAACGGCATAAAAATGAAGGTACACCTTTACAAAGATCAATAAACTTTTATTTCTAAAGAATAATTAACACTAAAAACATTTTAAATATCCATAATAAATGAACAAAACAATAAAAGCAATGGGCTCTCAGTCTGTTAAAAAAAATCACAACAAAATTGCACTTAAAAAAATATGAAACATTAGGCTCAGACATTAGGCTTCTCCCTGAGCTGGTGCTTGTTGCACAAATGCATGTGTATTTTTGGGCCAACTTGATTGTCATGCCACCACATCAAGGGATTACAAGATGCATCAACTGCTTCTTCCTGGAGGAGCTTGGTCAGCTCTGCATCAGCCTGCACTCTTTTTGGAAATGCAGCCTGGGCCTGACTGAGATTACGAGCTCTTCTGTTTTGAAGAAGGTCACTCAGCCTCTTCTTCTTAATGAGTGCGGCATCCTTGTTTCCTCCAGCGGCTTTGCTGCAGCTCTCACCGCTGTTACCTTCTCCACTTTCTTCTGGTCCTAAGTCCAGTAGCTCTTGCATAAGCTGATGTTTGACATCGTCCAATGCACCTGCCTCCTCCATGCTGCCACGATACCTTGGATCCAAGATGGTTGCCTTTCTCAGGAGGACTTGGATTGCAGGTGACCTGTATTTTTTAGTCAGTACCCTGCACATGTTTTGTTTAATACTGACTGTCAGTGAAGTGTCATCAGGGCCTGGAGAGAGAAGGTTGTCTTTAATCAGTTCCAACACAGGTTTAACTGAGGACCCTGTGACGTATTTTTCTCCTGAGAGGATGGATGTCTGTGTAGTCAGCCAGTGGTTTCATTGCTGCATTGATGGACTCCAACACAGAAACATCCTGCCAGGTTGGGTTGAGGTGGCTGTGTTTTTTGTCTTCAACTAGGGCATGTCTTATGATTGGGAGTTGCTCCAGCACCCTCTGTACAATCTTCTGCTTAGTGCCCATCGTGTGACAACATCCTGTGTGAAAGATAATATATAAAATAGCTACTTTTTACATGTACATTATTTATCATTATTAATTTGTAGGTTTATTTACCAAACCTATGGCAAGCCAAGTCCTATGGCATGCGCTGTCTGTTCTTTGTTGCGGTCCAGACCATGGGACACGGCAAGATGGAGGTTGTGACCAAAGCAATTGAGCCATGGCCAGCCAAGATCCCTTATTGCTGCAACAATGTTAGCACCATTGTCTGTAGTGATGCAAACTCATCCAGTCCCAAGTCTGCTATATCAGACTTCAGGTTTTCGCCAAGGGTGTCAGCAGTATGGTTATCTGGGACATATCTGGTCTCTAAACACTTGGAGTGCAGGCTCCAATCAGCAATCATATAGTGTATAGTCAAGCTCATATAGGGGGTCATGTTTGTACTTGACCACATATCCGTAGTGGCAGAGAATAATTGTATGTCTTTGATTTCCTTAAGTATGTCATCTTTTATGCTGTTGTATAGTTGTGGAATTGCCGTTTGTGACACGTATGCTAGGGGTGTGACGGTTAGTATATAACCGTGAGACCGTGTGATTAAAATATTTTTTACAAACATTTTTTATCAAAAATTATTTACATTTTTTAGATAGGATCATAAGATGCGCAATATATAGGGAGACATGGTTTTTACCACTTAATGAAGTTTTGTAAATCGTCAGACATGATATTTACCACTTCATAAAATTTTGCTTTGTAGAAAACCTTTCTTAAAAACGAATTTCGTTTTGTACAAATTTTATCTTAATTTTAATAAATGTTTCATCAACCAATTGCATGTATTTTAATAAATAAAAAGCAAATAAAGCAGACAATGATAACCGTGACATGGAAGCACCAGCGCGCCGCGTTCACTTGCACTGCACTGTGACCTAGAGCACATCTCATCGTAAATGAAACTCAGCGTAGGCCTATGCCTCATACTTTAGCATTAAATATCTTTGCTGCATCATTTCTAGAACAGACAATGGCTTTTTTTTTGCGGCTCGCATCAGCAAAGCATTGCATCGCCATAGACCGCAAAACAAGCAGTGGATGTCGGGCAGGTGCGGCTTTGAAATTTGCTCTATGATTTCCATGAAGCAAAAAACGAGGATGGAATCTCGAAATCCAGTCATGAAAATGAAACTTGCATTTTAATATGGACAGTCATGGAATTTGCCAAAGTTAGCATAAAATAATCAAATCAAATCTCCATATGGACCAGTATCTGTAAATGTTAAGCCGCAAAAGTTGTTTAAAATATAAATCCGTGTTCTGCGCGTCTCTGTGTGAATTAATGAATGGCAGAGACGTGCAGGTTTGTTTACTACATGGACTGAAGCGCATGACGCTTGCATTAATTTCAGCATCTGAGCTTCAGAGGTCTCTCTCCTTCAAGCGATCTGAACTTTTCAGCTCATCTCAATGGACACACAGCGCACCTGTATTTGACGCTCTGTAAACTCTTTGTGAATGCGCACGACTCACCGTCACTTTACTGTTTCATGTTTTGCTCACACATGCAAAGAGAGAGAGAGCGAGAGTCTTACCACGCTTAAACAACACGCTATATGTAAACTATTCTTTGTTGTCTTCTCCTGTCAAAATAATGGATTTAATTTAGAATTATTCATATTCATTTTCGAACAAGCAGAAGACATACCAGTTTCTCCGGTAGTGGGCGGAGCTAATGGGCAAATGGCAATGGCTTTTTTTTTGCGGCTCGCATCAGCAAAGCATTGCATCGCCATAGACCCCAAAACAATCAGCGGATGGTGGGCGGGTGCGGCTTTGAAATTTGCTCAAAAAACGTTGGCGCGGATGATTTTTGTGACAGATCTCCTTAATAAACGGGGGTCTGAAATCTCTGCCCCTTTACCGATCAGAGTGCGCGCTGACACGGAGTTAACCCGCTATCTCCAAGAACAACCAATTGACTTGGACCCCCCCCCCCGAAACGGTTATGTTATGAACCGTCACATTTGACTCACGTCATAACCGTCATCACCAATTCTGAAACCGGCACACCCCTAACGTATGCTCTCCCAGGCAATTCATACTGGCTGTCAAATGTTTGCAGCATTCGTCAAAATGCCGGCTTTTCGGCGATACTAAAGGGCAGCATCTCTTTAGCAATTAAGTGAACTACACTGTCAGTTAGTGCACACCATTTTGGCTGTTCTTTTTGTATTTTGTTTGTCAACTAAATGCCCCAGTGATTGTTTTTTTTTTTCCAGCTGGGAAAACTGCAGTGAATGATTGTGTTTTAGGTGCATATGCATGTTTGTTGTGTTACTGCTTTTAGTTGCTACGGTTTTACAACAAATGCAACATAACGGCTCGCTCAGGTTAAGTGGTTCACCACAGTCATTCGGTTTGAATCCGAAGTGCTACCACACTGCAGCTTTCGCGTTTGGCTTTGAAACCAATTCCATCTTTTTTTTATTCCTCCAGCTCACAACTATTGTCTTCTCTCTCTCTCTCTCTCTCCCCAGCAGTCCCCTCAAGCACTCCCACCTTCCCACACAAAAGACCATGTACCTGCCAAGAGGGTTCAAAACAAATAAGCATGTTAAAAGGACATGTTTTCATTAAACAGACATATTTTTTTAATCATGCGATTAATTGATTTATCAACTATCGCGACGGGTCTAGTAAGCAAACACCTCCTGTTGCTGAGTAGTTGAGGTACTTGATAGAAGCAATATGGGAGAGTAACTGGAGCCACGGGATGAGAAAGCAGATTGCTGGGAGAGAAGGTAAACACAAACAGTAAGTATTAACAGGAGTCAACTCTAATAACTTAGTAGGGTTAGAATGTTCCGCTGATCAGTCACGAGATCGGACAACTGGTGATCAGAGGTGTGTGCTTATATAGTGCTGGGGAAGATTGGTGATTGAATGGTGAACAGGTGCTGGTGATTAATATTCAGGTGAGGCAATGCGTGGTGATGAGCCTGACCGACTTGTGATTGTACCCCCTCCTCCAGGGCCCGCTCTTGAGGGCTGAATACGTGGTGGTCTTCCTCGGCCTCGGGAAGCAGGGTGATCTCGGAAAGCAGGGTGATCTGGGTGGGAGGTATGGAATTCTTCTAGGAGTATAGGGTCTAGGATGTAATCTCTAGGGACCCAGCAACATTCTTCTGGGCCGTAACCTTCCCAGTCGACGAGGTACTCTAATCTCCCACCACGTCGCCGGGATTCCAGGATCTCCTTCACTTTGTAGAAGGATCCTTCCTTTAATAGTAATGGGAGAGGGGTTCCTCTGTCCGTCCACGCTTTGTGGAGACAGAAGGGTGAAAAGGTTTTTAGAAGTGAGACACGGAAGGTTGGATGAATTTTGTATTGAGGAGGGAGTTGGAGTCTGTAAGGGACTAGGTTGACTTGTTCCAGGATAGTGAAAGGGCCGATGAATCTGGGACTCAGTTTTTTACAGGGCAGGTACAGTCAGATTTTGCGAGTAGACAGCCAGACCTTCTGTCTCGGCTGGTAGGTGGGAGTAGCTGTGTGACGCAGGTAGACTGCCATCTTCTTTCTGCGCACTGCCCGCTGGAGGAGATGGTGTGCCTCGTCCCAGACTCTCTCGCTCTCCCAGAACCAGTAGTCAATGGCAGGAACATCGGAGGGGTCTCCCAACCAAGGGAAGAGCAGGGGCTGGTAACAGAGTACACACTGAAATGACGTAAGACCTGTGGATGGTTGGCGGAGGAAATTCTGGGCGTACTCGGCAGGAATCCTGGAACCTGGAAAACTGGTATTTTATTGAGATCAGCAGAATATAACGGTGGATGAGTAGTAAATCGAAAGGGAATGAGAATCCTTGCAATCCAGAAGTGCACTTGCCGGATGGGGAGACCAGAGTGGACGGTGGTGAGCACACACCTCGGTGATAGTAGTTGAGTAGTTGAGGTACTTGATCGAAGCAACACAGGAGAGTAACTGGAGCCACGGGGAAGAGAATGCAGATCGCTGGGAGAGAAGGTATAAGAGATAAGTATTAACAGGACTCAACTCTAGTAACTTAGCAGGGGAATGTTCCACTGATCAGTCACAAGATCAGACAACTGGTGATCCAAGGTGTGCTTATATAGTGCTGGGGAAGATTGGTGATTGAATGGTTAACAGGTGCTGGTGATTAATATTCAGGTGAGGGAGTGCGTTGTGATGAGCCTGACCGACTTGTGACAGTAGAGCTCTAAACATAATTTTTGTTCATCTTAAGCTTCATGGTTTTAATTAGACTTGCTTTTAAATGAATAAACCTTAATTTAACTATTAAAAAGGAGTGTAATTTTGAAAAAATAAAAGGGATTTCATAGGGCCCTATTCGAGTGTGGTAATTTTAACATTTACTATTATTATTATTATTATTATTACTATTACTATTAGTATGGTTCAGTATAGTTTTTTTAAATAAATAAAGCACTATTTTTTTTCAGTATCCATTTGAAAAAATTATCAGTTAATTAATCCGTATCGCCCAGTGTGGGCCAACCTAGCTATCATTAGCGGCAAAATCCACTATCGATTGACCTCTAGTCAGAAGGACTTGCCGGGGTTTATCTGCTCTCCATAGGATACATGAGCACTGCTCACCCACTGATCTCCTGGAGCACACATCTCCGAAATCACCAAAGCAAATCTTTAAATATGTTCTATCTTTATAAATAAACTGCATATTTACTATTGCAAAAGCAAAGTGCAGTATCTACAAACTAAATCAGATTAAAAAAAAATAGTTTATCCAGCTTTCCTTTTGTGTTTACTACATGTTGATTGTTTTAATAACTTTAATAGTTTTATTGGTGTTTGCATGTGGTGTGTTAAAATTACTCTGTAGTGAGCCTCAAGATCATCTTATCGAAATGCTCCTTTTACCACAAAGAGTTCTGCTTATTTAATTTCAAAAGTAATTAATTACAGACCAAGTAGTTAAAATACACACAATTTAAACTTCCTAACAATATAACTAGGAATGTCATAAAGGAAAATAAGGGATAATTGTGATTTTTTTTTTATATAGGAAAATAAGGGGCAGAGTAAGGGTTGCTTATTTGTTTACTTTACATATATATGTGCAATTATACTAAAGGGAATTTTTATTCATACAAAATAAGTCACGCACATTACACACAAACCGCTGGCCTGTGAAATAGTGAAACAAGTCATCCCTCAGGTAGATTGCTTGTTATTTTGCCTATCTGGATGTTTTGCTTATGATAATCACGTTGCATTCACTCAAACTGATTGGCCAAAATCTAAATGTGGATGGTGAAGGGAATTGAAGGCAGTGCGAGTTCCGCTTTCTGTGAACCAGGAACGACCAGGCGGCAGAGGATTACACTTGGTCATAAAGCCTTCCCCAAAAGTGTTAACAAATGAAGCATGGTTGTTTGTGCAAAAGGAAAGATTACTTATCAGTTTAGAATTTGTTATTTGCATGGTCTGGTATGCATATGACTGTGAATAGGGGACAGACTGTGTTCTGTATGAATTTCATACAGATTGCTTTGATGAATTAAATAACTTTTGAATTAAATAACTTTTGCTAATAAGATTAGCTGGCAGAAACGGGGAGAGATGTCCAAATCAACAAACATCAATGCAATTATAAATCAGATTATTATTATTACAGTGTCAGTGGAAATGAAGCAATGCAGGTAATGTTAGGCTGTTTAATTTGCTAGCAGCTGGCTAGTTAATGTTAACTGATTATAAAGCTGTCATTTGATATATTTGCATGTAAACGCGAGTTCAACCATCATTTGGCTGCGGGATACCAAGGCAGATTGCATAGTATCTGTGGTGTCTTATGGGAAAACAAAGCCAGAATGCAGTAACTTCATTTTCTGAGGTTTGCCTTGGTATTAGTTTGGATTTTGTAGTTACTGCAATTTTGACACTCTCGTTGCTCTGAAATGGCACAAAATTGAACCAGGAGACTTTGTCACAAGACAGAACAGAAGACAGTCACAAAGCCCATTTAGACCAGATGTGTAGTTACTGCGCTTTGCCATTGGACAGCAGTATAGCTCTCATGATTGTCATACAATGATTGATCTGTGTTCCTGTGGCTCAGTGGTAGAGCATTGCATTAGCAACCAAAAGTTAGTGGGTTCGTTTCTCAAGGAACACACATACTGATAAACTAAATGTAAGTCGCTTAAGTCGCTTTGAATGAAATTTACTGCTAAATGCATAAATTAAATTGCACAGTGCAAACAGCCAAACAGATATTTTAGGGAAAATAGAAATCCTGGCAAGGACACGTCCCTTAAAAATGGCCTTTATGGTCACCCTACTTTTGATGCATCCATGATAGAAGGGACAGAGCAAAAGGGCACATCTGCTGTAGTTTTAGATTTAATTTGTAAGGGATTACTTTTTTTTTTTTTTTAACAAAATGTATATTAAAATTTCTATAGTTGATCAAATACATTTAATAGTTATCCTTATAGAAGCATTGTTTATAATGTTATATAAATTATAGTTTGACGGTCACTACCTCATTCATGACGTTTCAGGGAAGTATAATTTATAAAATTGCATTAAAAGTAACAACATTTTGTATAGAAATTGTCATTAAACTGTTACACCAGGTTTCACTTTTATGTACTTTCAAAAATTTTTGCTTTTGTTTTTCAAGCTACTGACAAATAAACAATTTTTGCTTTTATTTTAGAGTTTATTGAAGAAAGTGAGGAGAACGAAGTGTTGAATGAAGATGAAGAGAAAAATCATGTCAAAACTGGAGAAAAAACTATGAGTTGGTCTCCAACCAAAATGAAAGATTTACAGAAAAGAGGAGCCAAGAAATCTTTCACCTGCACTCAGTGTGGAAGGAGCTTGAAAAGCAAATATAGTCTGGAACGTCACATGAGAATTCATACTGGAGAAAAACCTTTCACTTGTGATCAGTGTGAAAAGAGTTTCACACAATCAGCACACCTTAAGAAGCACATGAACATCCACACTGGAGAGAAACAATACCCATGTGATCAATGTGATAAAACATTTTTGAGCACTTCCGTCCTCAAGGATCACATGAAAGGTCATACAAAAGAGAAGCCTTATTCATGTTATTTGTGTGGAAAAAGTTTTTTACGTTTTTCAGTTTTGAAAGAACATCAGAAAATACATACTAGTATGAAAGAGTACATGTGCTTTCAGTGTGAAAAGACTTTTACTTCAGCAAAGTGTTTAAAACTGCATGAGAGGATCCACTCTGGAGAAAAACCTAATAAGTGTTCACACTGTGACGAGAGATTCAGTGACTCAGCAAATCTGAAAAAACACGAGAGGAGCCACACTGGAGAGAAACCATATCACTGCACTTCATGTGGGAAGCGTTTCAATAATTCATCTGCTCTTCACAGTCATACAAAAAGAAATCACAGTAAGTATTTAAGATTCAATTAAGAAATCAAAGGAGTTGTTCCTTTCCAAAAAACAATGTCAAAACATTTTACAAACCTGATTCCAAAAAAGTTAGGACACTGTACAAAGTGTGTGGAAGTTTCACATTTCAATATTTTGTTCAGAATGCAACATAGATGACATAATAAACGTTTAAACTGAGAATATGTATAATTTTAAGGGAAAATACGTTGATTTTAAATTTCATGGCATCAACACAATGCATCCCCTCTTCTTTTAATAACACTCTGCAAACGTCTGGGTACTGAGGAGACAAGTTGCTCAAGTTTAGGAATAGGAATGTTGTCCCATTCTTGTCTAATGCAGGCTTCTAGTTGCTCAACTGTCTTAGATCTTCTTTCTCGCATCTTCCTCTTTATGATGCACCAAATGCTTCCTATGGGTGAAATATCTGGACTGCAGGCTGGCCATTTCAGTACCCGGATCCTCCTCCTACGCAGCCATGATGGTGTAGTTGATGCAGTATTTGGTCTGGCATTATCATGTTAGAAAATTCAAGGTCTTCCCTGAAAGATATGATGTCTGGATGGGAGCATATGTTGTTCTAGAACTTTCCAGATGTGTAAGCTGCCCATGCCACATGCACTCATGCAACCCCATACCATCAGAGATGCAGACTTTTGAACTGAGTGCTAATAACAACTTGGGTTGTCCTTGTCCTCTTTAGTTCGGATGACATGGCGTCCCAGTTTTACAAAAAAGTCAACTTTCAAATTTTGATTTGTCTGACCACAGAACAGTTCTCCACTTTGCCGCAGTCCATTTTAAATGAGCCTTAGCCCAGAGAAAACGCCAGCGCTTCTGGATCATGTTTAGATATGGCTTCTTTTTTGACCTATTGAGTTTTAGCAGACAACAGCGAATGGCATGGTGGATTGTGTTCACCGACAATGTTTTTTGGAAGTATTCCTGAGCCCATGTGATTTCCATTACAGTAGCATTCCTGTATGTGATGCAGTGCCGTCCAGTGTTGGGCAGTATTGATTACTTTTTTTAGTAACGGAGTTATCTAACACGTTATCATTTTCAAAATAGTAATTAGAGTATATTAACAAGCCTATGTTACTGCTGCGTTTCATTGCTGACAGAATGCAGTGTTTTATAATCTAGAGATTGTAAAGAGGATGTAGCACACGCACTGTCAAGTGCCAGTGGATTAGAGGCTTCTCCCGCGAGACCCGATCCAACAGAGTGTAGTGCGTGGGACAAGACTTGATAGGAGAGTGCAGAGACTCGTGGGTGTGCGGGATTCGAGAGAATAAAATGATTTACGAGACTCCAGTAAAATAGAAATATCTAAACATAAAGTATCTAAAACAAATAAATTGTTTTTCATCTAAAATTTACAAACGCGAATCTCCAATGTCCGACTGTTTGGAAAACTTTCTGATCGTGCGTGCGATGCAGATACAGGAGGAAAGAGGTAAAATGGATTATCTATCAAAAAATCAAGCTACAATGAAAGCACAGACTTTGAGATAATAAATAACTAACATTACAGTGCTGTAGTCTACTATGTGATATGTTACCCACTTTTAAAAAAGCCTGGGGATACGTAACAACTTCGATTTGTGTCAGAACGTTCACACTTCATAAATTCACCCCGTCTGTGTTTGCAAAGCGACAGATGAATTGCGGAATCCAGTCACAAATGGAACTTGCTGTATAAAGCAGAACGTCACAAAATTCTGTCATTTTTTATTAATAAATCAAAAGTAGGGCTGTATATTTAATCAAATCTCGATATGGGCGAGTGTCTGTGAATATTAAAGGTGTTGTTCTACATGTCTCTGGGAATAAGTGCTCAGTGTCTACTACACACACACTGAAGCATGCGTGGTATTTTTCAGCTCTTCACTATATTGACACATGATGTGGGCTACACATGTGCACGCCAGTGCGCTATGAGAGGATTTAACCATTTCATTTGATAAAACTATTGTCATTCATTCATATCGTATACACAGTCAGAAAATGTATTTACGACGACCTGTCAAAATAAAATTTAGGTATAACTTGAAGAAATTTAAAAAGAAATATTGCACTATTGCACAGTAGAGTATGTTATACTTCAAGTAGGCCTAATAGCTAATAATAATAATAGTTTGTTAATTAGACTGAAACTTTGTCTACAGTACAACCCACCACTACAATATAAAAAAAGTTTGTTCTAAAACTTGTTCTAACTAAATTATGTAGGAAACTGCACAGTAAAACATACTTTAAAAAAATCTACTAAAATGTTATTTTAGAGGAATATCACACAAGTTTTCATGGATGTTTTAATTTAAACTTGCCATAACACCATATTTTTCAAAAACAATTTCTAAAAGTACATTTGTATTTTTGCCTATCATGTTAATTTGTGTATTATTATTGTCAGATAATAGAACCTTTGCTTCAGGGACCATATTCATATAACATTTAAGGCTAAATGTAGCTTTTGACTGGTTGAGTTAGATGGTGATTAACACTAAAAGAAAATCAGTTGAGTCTCCCCAGCTGGAAATGTCATTGGCATGTTTTGTTTCTTGACATGTTGATAACACTTAATCTCTGTTAAATGGTAAAATTTCAACAGGTGCGTGATTTCACATAGAGCAGCTGTTACTATACAGCCGTTGTTAACTGAGAAGCTGCGCAAATCCACGTTCATTTTCAGTGTTTATTTGCGCAGCTTCTCAGTTAACAATGGCTCTGTGTAGTAACAGCTGCTCTATGTGAAATCACGCACCTGATGGAATTTACTACTGACGAGATGCGCATTAACAATCTGCCGATCATGATCGGTACACCCCTCATTCTTATGCTTGAAAATAGGCACTTAGAGGTCCACTAACATGACTAGAGAATCAAAACTATGCTAATATGAGCTGGGAAACATACAAACACACAGGAATATATCATATATATATTTGGAATGGCTTATATCCTGAGTTAAATGCAAGAAGGTTTGAGTTCTTGGTCAAGTCAAGTCTCCTTTATTTATATAGTGCTTTAAACAAAATACATTGCGTTAAAGCAACTGGACAAGCAGCTGACAGCGGCAAGGAACCAAACTCCATCGGTGACAGAATGGAGACAAAAACCTTTGAAGAAACTAGGCTCAATTGGGGGGTCAGTTCTCCTTTGCTGCCACCTGGAATTGAACTACTGGTTTTGTCTGGTCAAAGTCAGATTGTGCAGAAGAATCATCTGTTTCCTATGGTCTTGTCCTGGTGGTCGTCTGAGATAAGGTTTTTACCGGGGATTTGTATCTGGGGCTCTAGTTGTCCTGGTCTCCGCTGTCTTTCAGGGATGTAGAGGCCCTCTCTAGGTGCCGATCCACCATCTGGTCTGTATACGTACTGGATCCGGGCGACTGCAGTGACCCTCTGATCTGGATACAGACTGGATCTGGTGGCCACGGTGACCTCGGAACAAGAGAGAAACGGACTAATATTAGCTTAAATGCTATTCTTTATGTGTTATGGGAAGTGTTCCCGGTTCCGGTTTACCTAATTAATGCAGCCTAAAAATCTTTTAACGGATTTGGATATTAAAAGCATATTAGTATGTTATGTGTAAGCCAGGTTAAAGAGATGGTTCTTTAATCTAGATGTAAACTGCAAGAGTGTGTCTGCCTCCCGAACAATGTTAGGTAGGTTATTCCAGAGTTTAGGCGCCAAATAGGAAAAGGATCTGCCGCCCGCAGTTGATTTTGATATTCTAGGTATTATTAAATTGCCTGAGTTTTGAGAATGCAGTGGACGTGGAGAATTATAATGTAACAGGAGCTCATTCAAATACTAAGGTGCTAAACCATTCAGGGTTTTATAAGTAATAAACAATATTTGTTGTAAAGAGTGAAGAGTAGCGGCCCTATTACTGAGCCTTGAGGTACTCGATAGTGCAATTGTGATCAATATGATACCTCTTCATTCACTGCTACGAACTGATGGCGGTCATATAAGTAGGATTTAAACCATGCTAATGCACTTCCATTAATGCCAACAAAGTGTTCAAGTCTAAGTTCAAGCTTTTTCAAGATACTGAAAATTATTATTTTTTTTACTTTTATTTCAGAGTTGATTGAAGAAATTGAGGAGAATGAAGAATCTATTGAAGTTGAGGAAAAAAATCACGTAAAAACTGGAGAAAAACCTTTGAGTTGCTCACAAACCTGCTCACAAACTAAACTGAAAGATTTAAAGAAAAAAAGAGTTAAGAAATCTTTCACCTGCAGTCAGTGTGGAAAGAGTTTCACACGTAAATCAAATCTTAATCGTCACATGAGAGTTCATACTGGAGAGAAACCATTCACTTGTGACCAATCTGCACACCTTTATGAACACATGGACATCTACACTGCAGAGAACCAGCACGCATGCGATCAGTGCAATAAAATGTTTTTATGGGCTTCAGATCTTCAGAAACATTTGAAAGTTCATTCAAAGGAGAAGGCATATTCATGTAATTTGTGTGGTAAGAGTTTTTTGAGTCTACAAAATTTGAAAGAGCATCAGAAAATACATACTGCTGTGGGAGAGTACATGTGCTTTGAGTGTGAAAAGACTTTTACTTCCGCAAATTCTTTAAAACTGCATGAGAGGATTCACACTGGAGAAAAACCTTATAAGTGTCCACACTGTAACAAGCGATTCAGTGATTCAAGAGACCTAAAAAGACATGAGAGGATCCACACTGGAGAGAAACCTTACAAGTGTTCACATTGTGACAAGAGATTCCGTGTGTCATCAAGTCTGAAAACCCATGAGAGGATCCACAGTGGTGAGAAACCTTATAAGTGTCTACACTGCAACAAGGGATTCAGCGATTCAAGAGACCTAAAAAGACATGAGAGGATCCACACTGGAGTGAAACCTTACAAGTGTTCACATTGTGGCAAGAGATTCAGTCAGTCAACAGCTCTGAAAAGCCATGAGAGAATCCACACTGGAGAGAAACCTTATAAGTGTCCACACTGCAGCAAGAGATTCATTGATATGGGAGACCTAAAAAGACATGAGAGGATCCACACTGGGGTGAAACCTTACAAGTGTTTACAATGTGACAAGAGATTCAGTCAATCAGAACATCTGAAAAAACACAATAGGACCCATACTGGAGTAAAACCTTATGAGTGTTCACAATGTGACGAGATTCAGTCAATCAGTACATCTGAAAAGACACAGTAGGATCCACACTAGAGAAAAACCTCATAAGTGTTCACACTGTGACGAGAGATTCATCCAGTCTCCATCTTTTAAAACACATGAGAGAATTCTCACTGGAGAGAAACCTTACAAGTGTTCACACTGTGACAAGAGATTCAGTCAGTCTCCATCTCTTAAAACACACGAGAGGATTCACACTGGAGAGAAACCATATCACTGCACTGCATGCGGGAAATGTTTCATTCAATCATCTTCTCTACACAGTCTTATGAAAAACAATCACAGCAAGGCTCCGTACACACAGAGACATGTTTAGCTATATGCGTAAATCTTTTTGAAACAGCTTCTTTTTTTTTTTTTACACTGGTTCCCAGAGTGGATACATCTGTAAATGACACATCCAATATATTTTGTGAAATAATACGGTCATCAGCCCACACAGATATTTCTTGAGACGGTGCTGTTTTTATGTTTTTTATGAAAAAAAAAAAAGATTGGATATGGAAAGATCTGTCTTCGTGTGGATGAGCCTTAAGTAGATCCTCTTCAAATGCAGCACTTTTAGTTATATGCTGTGTCCTCAACAAATACGGCAGAATTAAAATATATTAAATAAAATATACAGTAAAATATATTCTGTGTAAATCTGTCCTAACCAGTCATAACAAGCAACTTGACAAAGAAACATTATATAAAGTTTTCATAGTGAATAAAGTTTATCTTCATCTTCAAAACCAGCAGATTCAACTGAGGGATTCAGATCAACTTAAAGTCCCTCCCCCAAGAACAATGTCAAAATGTTTTATTGTTGTATTAAATCTTGTTTCATGATATAATTGATATTATTGTGTTTTCTTATGACTTTCATATTGTGTTCAGTTGTCTTATAATGCATATGTATCACTTGTAGTTTGATTACTTGTAGATTCTTTTTACAAACTGTTCTTGTTCAGGACACTTTTGGTTTACTTTTTTATATATACAGTAGAGACCAAAAGTTTGGACACACCTTCTCATTCAAAGAAGAGTTTTCATAGTCATGAAAATAAAGAAAACTCTTTGAATGAGAAGGTGTTTCCAAACTTTTTGTCTGTACTGTGTATATATATGTATATATATTGTTCTTCACTGGTGATGGATCACAATTTTTGAATGTTCGATTAGTCGATTTAAAGGTACAATTTGTAAGATATTTGCAGTACAATATCCAAAAAACACTAGGTTAGTGTTATATATTTGTCCAGCTGATTACTAACAATATCTTTGTATTCAACTACTTGTAAATCATGAGAAAATTCCCATTCTAAACAGTGACACGGGGCAGTGCAGTCGACTGTCAATGACGTTAGTTACCCTTTGTGAGCTCCTTTACTGACGTAGAAACCACATGACAACAGTGTCGTGGACAAATGCGTAAGTAGTGTCTAGCATCCAGCAAACCACTTGCTTGCTTCAAGCAGTTCCTTATTTACTTCTTTTTGCACGTTTTATGGTGGATTGTGTTACTTATTTATGGAACAAAATTACTGTTTACTGTCTTCCGCTGGTTCTGTAATTTCAATTCAATAGAGCATCACAGTCCCGCCCACAGCCCTGGTGCCGGAAGTAAATTTTCCATTCATTTCTCCCTTTGACTTTCTGAAAAATCCGTATCTAAAGAGTTTTAGAGCATGTGTGAGGATAACCAGCTACGGCTGAACTCATAAGCATATAACATATAATTTCGAGTGAAAAAATTAAGAGAAAATTTTAAAAAAGTCAAAGGTACAAGACTGTGTACATATTTTCATTTCGAGCGCCGGAACTACTCATCCCATAAACCACCGCGCCCCATTGAATTTGACTGAATGAGGCAACGAGCCTTTTTGAGCGCCTTCCAAATCTGATGACGGCCGCTCGCGCAAACTTTTTCCTCCAGTGAATTTTATTTTATATAGTGAATGTAGTGAATTTACAATCGTGTAAATAAATAGTGTTTTATATAAGTATTGTTTATTGATTTTTATATTTATCATCGTGTATTTTATATATTGTATGCGTGTGTGAAAGTGGTTAACAATAACGTCAGCAACATAGCGCAGTGCTTTGTACCTGACTGCAATCACCGCTCAGTCGTCAACACATGTCGTGGCCATTACACAAATGTCCAGTAAATGCAAAAAAAGGTATGCCTAGGCTAAATATTGTTTTGACAGTGGCATTATAAAATGCTTGATATGACCATAGACATGACTCATATCATATGAAGACTACAGTAAGTTACCAACCTCCCTGCAAAACTCGCATGGCAGCCAAGGAGATCATGATTGCACTGATAAGTCTACCTTGCAAAAACGCAACACAGGTTTTTATTTTATTATTTTATTAATGATCTTCAGTCTTCATGGACCTTCGCGGGGTTTAACCAGACGGTTACACGAGCTCCACCTACTGTCTATGCCTCCACCAATCAGATGCAACACTGTGGGATTGTTCAGGATTGTGGGTAATGAAGTACTTAGCCAAGACATTGCGAATAAAAGGCATTTATATCAAAACAAGGTTAGTGCCCCATGATCCTTTTACGTTTATATAAGCATATACTATCGCTTAGTACAGCCGTAGCTGGTTTTAAATCTACCATGTATGGTTAAGTTTTTATGGCTTATACCCCAAATGTCAATGCAGAAATTGCATTAAATTTTTACTTCCGGCACCAGCTTTGGGCCGGACTGTGATGCTCTCTTCAAGTACTATGGGGCATCACGTCTCTAGACCCATGCGAGGACGCGTCTGATCCATAGTCTGATCGTGTCTTTGTATTGACTTTGTATGTAATCTATTCGCGCAAATCGTTGAAATCATGTTTGGAAATTATGACATCGAGCACAACATTTATAAAACTTTATCTCATCCGTTAAATGCATGATTTATCTTTCCTTCTGATTGATGGTCGTCAGCGGTTGGGTAGAAGACAACAAATCCCATCATTCCACACTTCTTCTTAGCATCATCAAACCACGCAATTGTTATTGTTTTGGTAGTGTGCCCTTTTGTGGCATGCCCTACAACCTGTACCTTTAATTATAGAATATTGATTAGGCTGTGCGATTTTTTTTTTTGTAATTTTCAAGTATGTGAACTGTGCCCGAGCGCGTCTGACCCCCAAAGCCTGGTGCGGTTGACTAATGTGATCGCTCCGTGCCATGGTTAGTTGAAAGAGATGGTCCAGAGCCCAGTTCTGTTTAATTAGGATGCAGTTCGCATGCAACATGTGCCCATCCTTGAGGTGGAATTAATGCTCAATTCTGATTTGTTGACTATATCTGTAGATATTAACTGTCCATTTCAACGGAGCGTTGTAACTTTCAGAATGGTTATGCAAATACTCACCACTGACAGTCTTTGCACAGTTCATGTCACTGATCTTCTCAGCCAGATATTTGCGAACCCTGAAGAGGTGCTTGCTTACGTCCTCTAAGGTGGGACCTTCTTCTTTAAGTCTCTGAGACAGACACTCTGTTTAGCATACTGAACACACAATCTAACACAGAAACTGAATCTCAAGTATTGCTGCCCAGTGATTATCACATACAGGTACAACTCAAATCAGAATGTCATGGAAAAGTTAGTTTCATTTCATTTCAGTAATTCAGCTCAAATTGTGAAACTTGTGTATTAAATAAACTAAAATTCAGTGCAAACAGACTTAAGTCTTTGGTTCTTTTAGTTGTGATGATTTTGGCTCAACAAAAACCCACCAATCCTCTATCTCAACAAATAAGTTAATACTTAAAAACTTAAGACCAATAAAAAAATAAAAAAAAATTTAGTGAATTTTTGGTCTTCTGGAAAGTATGTTTCTAGGGAAGTTGTGGCCTAATGGTTAGAGAGTCGGACTCCCAATCGAAAGGTTGTGAGTTCGAGTCCAGTGGGTGGGGGGAGTGCATGTACAGTTCTCTCTCCACCTTCAACACCACGACTTAGGTGCCCTTGAGCAAGGCATCGAACCCCCAACTGCTCCCTGGGTGCTGCAGCATAAATGCGCGTGCGTGCGTATGCACTTTGGATGGGTTAAATGCAGAGCATGAATTCTGAGTATGGGTCACCATACTTGGCTGAATGTCACGTCTCTGTCACTTTCATTAAATGTACATGTACTCAATACTTGTTAAGGGCTCCTTTTGCTTTAATTACTGTCTCAATTCAGCGTGGCATGGAGGTGATCAGTTTGTGGCACTGCTGAGGTGGTATAGAAGCCCAGGTTTCTTTGACAGTGGTCTTTAGCTCATCTGCATTTTTTGGTCTCTTGTTTCTCATTTTCCTTTTGACAATAGCCCATAGATTCTCTGGTAAGTATTATGGCCGGAAAAGAACACCAAAACCATGGTTATTTAACCAACTTTTGGTGTTTTGGGCAGTGTGGGCAGGTGCCAAATGAAATCTGCATCTTCAAAAAGCTGGCCAGCAGAAGGAAGCATGAAGTGCTCCAAAATTTCTTGGTAAATGGATGCAGTAACTTTGGTTTTCAAAAAACACAATGGACCAACACCAGCAGATGACAATGCACCCCAGATCATCACAGACTGTGGAAACTTAACACTGGACTTCATGCAACTATGAGCTTCCATTTATGTTGATTACATTGTCACAGCTGGTAATGAGTGGTGTTGACTGGGACATGATATCCCCAAATATGTGACCATTATCATTGGAATTTACAAAATCAATTTCTCTCCTAGTCCCTGCATTTAGGTAATCACATATGAGAATATGTCCTTTGGATTGAAAGTGTATGATGTCTTTTTGCATCTGGAGAAAGCACTCTTCTTGGTAGTAGGCAGAATCATGAGGCGGAATATAAACAGCACAGAGTTAAGGATTAATCTGTGGCAGGATAGATTTGATTTCAAGCCAAATCAGTGTTTTGACCATTTTAATCAGGTGTTTAGATGATCTTTGTACAAAATAAGTATACCACCTGATGCATGACCAACATTTTTTTTTTTTTTTTTAGTGAGGGCAGTGATTTTTCTGCATTCTTTTGGACAGTGCAAGGGATTATTATTCCAACACCATGTCTCATTAAATGTAGCAATGTCTAGGGGTGTGACGGTTAGTATATAACCGTGAGACCGGCGGTTATAGTTGAACACCATCATTAGAACTCTATAACCGGCAAAACCGTCATTAAAATATTTTTTACAAATTTTTTTATCAAAAATTATTTTCATTTTTTAGATAGGATCATAAGATCCGCAATATATCGGGAAACATGGTTTTTACCACTTAATGAAGTTTTGTAAATCGTCAGACATATTTACCACTTCATTAAATTTTGCTTTGTAGAAAACCTTTCTTAAAAACGAATTTCGTTTTGTACAAATTTTATCTTAATTTTAATAAATGTTTCATCAACCAATTGCATGTATTTTAATAAATAAAAAGCAAATATAGCAGACAATGATAACCGTGACATGGAAGCACCAGCGCGCCGCGTTCACTTGCACTGCACTGTGAACTAGAGCGCATCTCATCGCAAATGAAACTCAGCGTAGGCCTATGCCTCATACATTAGCATTAAATATCTTTGCTGCATCCTTTCTAGAACAGACGGGTGCGGCTTTGAAATTTGCTCAAAAAACTGTGGCGCGGATGATGAGTTTTGTGACACATCTCCTTAATAAATGGAGGTCTGAAATCTCTGCCCCTTTACCGATCAGAGCGCGACAGATCTACGACAGATCCACTAGCAACCCCCCCCCCCTCCCCCCGACGGTTATGTTATGAACCGTCACATTTGACTCACGTCATAACCGTCATCACCAATTCTGAAACCGGCACACCCCTAGCAATGTCTATGTCTTTTATATTATTACTTAAGTCTTGTTCCCAAAAGATTAAGAATGCAGACCCTGTAAATTTCCAAAAACTAATTCAACATGATTTCATAGATAATTTACAGTATAGTGTATGTATTGTCACGGGCTGAAGAATCACACGACAGGGTTTAGTGAAAAGTGAAGCCCCGGAGGGTGTATTTATTAAATGGTGCTCGGTGTAGTGCTGAATCCTGTAGTGCCTGGTGCTCGTCCTCGGTGCCACGTGATCCTGTTTGCCGGCCGGCTGAGTGCAAGGGAACTTGGTGTCCGGTGCTCGGGTGGCGGGCTGGTCGATCCGCAGCTGTCTAGAGGGACAAGAGACACAACGTTAGTTTCAGTCATCTGAAGATCCTCTCTTCCCTGTGTCACCCTCAGCCACAGCGTTTATAGTCCTCTCCTCATCCGCTTCAGCTGGGACCGATCAGCCCGCTGTGATCACGTGCAGGTGAATCTCCCTCGTTGCCAGGGTGACGCTGATAGGTGCCCAGGACACGGCTCACAGTATGTATTACCCTTGTACATTATTTGACAAGTTTGGAGCAGATGATGTTGAGCAGGTGTCTTATCTGGTTGAGTTCTGCGGCTGCAAGGTTTTGTGGTTGTTGGGCTGCTGCGGCGTAGTTCTATGATGGTGCTCCATGGGTCGAGTCCTGTCTGCTTGTTGTAGGAGCGTGGACTTTTCTATGTGGCTAGGAGCTGCTCTTCCTGTGTAGATTTCTGCTGTTTCCTATTTTATCTAATGCTCTGCTTTTCAGCACTCTTGCAAAAAGTTGTACTGGATCACGTAAAAGGGCACATCACTCCATGGCAGTAATGTGGACTGGACAGAGATATTTTAGCTTCTGGGAAGTTTTGAGGTTCGGATGGCCACCTCTCTGACAGAGAAGCCACTTCGCCCTTCTCTGCTTTAAGTCGTTTGTAAGTTTCTTTTAGATTTTTATCAGATAAGATCTGATAAGCCTTGCTTGTATTTGGGCACCACATTTTCTGTTATTTTATTTTTGGAAATATCAGTTCCTCAATTTTATATTTTTCTATTGGAGTCGATGAGAATAAAAGCTTCTGTTTCGGTGGGGGATCTGGAGCAGTGCTGTGGACATTGGTCTGTGGATATGATGAAGAATAAGGATTGTCCACTGCGGGTGATTGCTCATCGTCAGTGGGAGCCTCTAGACAGGTCAAGTGTTCAGTATGAGATCCTTTGGAAGTTGTTAAATGAAGAAATTGTTTTATCTATAAGTAAATTTTTCTTTCAAAGTTCTGATTTCAACACAGACAGTTCTTCCTGCATTTCTATTGTATCAAATTTCTGTTATTTGTCCTGTCTCTCTACGGGGTATACTAGGGCCTTTTGTTCCTTTCACAGAAGGTCCGGCTACTTGGCCCACAGTAGCTGGCATAATTAAAAATCCCACCGAGAATTTTGTTGTCGAATGTGCCCCCCTCCCATTTAAACTGATTCGAGCTCAATATGGAGATTCCTCCAGGAGCGATCACTCATCCACATTGAGGCTACAGTCTAGCGGCTTGTTCTCCCAGTACACCGACAACATAAGTTCTCGCTAACACCTCGAGGGATCAGAGAGAGCGATAGAAAACGATACTTAAATGGCCGCGGGAGCAACTTGCCCCTCCCTGTAGACAACACTGGCGTCCTCAATTTCGTCGTGCTTGGATCCAACAGCTGCATTCACCAGTACATTCCTGTTCACTGCAACAACGTAATCAATTTTTCACGGACACACCTCAATCACAAAAGGAATCGGTAAACATCACTTGACAGGCCTGGGGAGTGAGTAACTTGCCCCTCCCCAAAGACAACACTGGCATCCTCCATTTCTTTGAGCTCTGATCCAACAGCCACATTCAT